>NC_135414.1:25228792-25358792 GCF_051991245.1 Festucalex cinctus
AGTGAAACATTTTGAACATCTTGTCAGCTCTATAATTCTTGTCTAACTTCATTTTCAAGAACAACACAGTAGTCGATATCCGCTATTCAGTAGTGGTGTTATTTTTTCTATGTAGCTTATCAATTATTCACGTAAAAACTACCCTATTTTCTCTTTTTGTAAAACAAGATGGTGCCAAAGTCGCGGCTATATAGTAAAGTAAGTCAATTGTGTCATCGGTGTTTCATGTACTTGGACACGTTCTATTCTAAAAATAGCTCACCAGTGGCAGGACATTGTGATTTCCTAAATGTTGGAGAATGGATTTTAACTCATTCACTCCCAGCCATTTTCACTGCAGCAACTCCCTTTGCTCCCGGCTGTTTTACTGGATTTTCACGGATTTTGTAAGGCCCACAGAATAATGTGTTCTATTGCTATAAAACAAGGAAGTTACCAAAAGAAAGATTAGAGTCTCTTCTTTCGTCAGGAAAAAAAAGTATATTTGTATCTGTTTCCGTTTGCTGCAATTAGCATTAGTATATAGCCAAGTTTCATCAATATTACATTCCAGGTGAAAACACTGCCAAAAAGAGCTTGTTGCAACAAGGAGGTCCTTGTTGCTCTCTTATACTCTGCTGCCATCTGCTGGCAGTTTTTTTTTTAAATAACTACCATTGCTTTAAGCCACCTCTCCATGTCAAGAAACTGCATCAAAGCCTTCTGTATGCTCTTGCATAAAAAAATAAAATAAAATAAAATAAATGAATAAATAAATAAATAAATAACCATGAAAAACGTGTAAACACGTTTTTGGGAGTGATGGACAAAGTATTAAAAAAAATGTGTTTACATGTTTTTGGGATTGAGATATATATATAATGACGTAAGATGGTTTAAAGTGGAAAAAAAAAAAAAGGATGCGGAGCACCTGTAGCATTCTTGCATAATGCTAGAAAATCTATGACTATAGAATGGATCAAACGCATGTAAACCAAACAGACAAAAAAAAAAATTTTAGAAGTCCACACTTTTGGTATAACATTCATGTACATTTTAAAGTCATGACAAGATATTTTGGTTAACTTCTTCTACTGTGTCTGGTGTACTGTCCTTCTACTTCTGTCAATGAAATAGAGATGTTAATGCTTTTGCATGTGTCGGCATCTCCTAATGAGATGGGTGCTTAAACAACATGGCAAATGCATTGTCATATGCATTTTTAATGTGTCAATAAGTTTTAATTACAATCTGTTAATGTTTTATGACAAAACGACACGGTCCATTAATGTAAACAAGTTGGTCACCATGTCTTTTGTCTTTTAAACATGCCTGCCTATAATACATGCCTTCCAACCAACTAAGCAAAAGTTCAAATTATGTATATATGGTTCTAATTATTGTAACAGGATGTAACAGGAGTGTGAGATGTGTATCAAATTGTAGCCCTTCGCATGGGGTACACTGATGAAAAGCATGCCACTGGCATGGCATCAAGACAATTGTCACAGTGCTTTGTGAAGAAAAAAAATGCATGTCTCTTTTCACATGAAATGACGTCGTTAATATTCCTTCCACTTATGATACATGAAAGGCAGTCAGTGAAGCACAGACCTCCGCCCAGGTGGAAAGACTCTGGTCTGCATTACAATAAATTCCCATTCCAAAGAACAAGTTTGTATTCACATCGTTACCTCTATTAAAGTGAAAGTGTACCCGTTAAGAAAAATGGCATGAAGGCGCTCTGCCAAGTCTGAAGGAGGAGTTATGAAATAAGTAAGCATACATTATTCACAACAAAAGTCAAGATACTGCAAACCGTAAAGGCGCTTTTGTGACCCGTGCAGCAAAAGTGTCTGTTTTGAACTGATGTAACCATCATCTAGTTTCAACTAGTTTTAGGCTATGTGATGTCAAGCTTGAATCCTTGAGGTGATGTCTGGACCTACAGTATGTGATGTCGTTCTTTAGTCCTTGCTACAGCCAATCAGATTGATTCACTGTCTGGAGGAGCAGTCTGACAATTGTGTGTGATTTGCCGGATTATTACTTCCTGTTCATCTGTGCAGCTTTCGCTGTTTCTCGCCTTTCGATGTGAATAAATAGTTAAAACTGAATTTGTGTCTGCGCTTTGGGATTCGACTCCAGCACATGACAAAATATTTCCGCTAACTTAACAGCGTGCTTGACGTAGCGTAAAACATGAGGACAATGTAACCTGAACTGGAACGCAGTGCGGTCCATCACAGAGGACGATACGTGATTTCTGTAAATATGCCGATGAAAAACACCTCCAAGCCATAAAAATCAAATGGAAAACATCCTCCATTCCTCCCCCCAATGTTTATCACTGCAGTCAGGAAGAATCCTCGTACTGCCAAGAATATTTTTGGTCTCCTTTTGGACACACCAGCAATATCTTAACAAACAGTGGGTGTGGCATGTTACTCTGTGTAGACTGGATATAGTCGTCTATTTTGGGGTGTGTCATTTATTTGCTGATTTTCACTTTTTGCGGCAGGTCTCGGTCCCTTTCTCCTGAAAATTGTAGGCGAACACTGTATTCGTATTTAAATTAGTAGTAACTAATTTATATTAATTACATACATTTTATATGAAATCCTACTAAATTCTGACTTGAGCAGTCTCCCCTACGAGGCAGCTGAATGGATAATAGATGACTTACTGACCAGCCAACCTCCTCATGTGAACTTTACAGAAATGTTCTGCTTATCTTGCCTCGTTCATATTGATTAACACGACATCAGCTACTCCATATCCCAGCCGCCTAAAGTGTATGTAAACACAATTACGTCCCGTCGATTAGCCCTGCAATTCCGTCCTTTCAAAACTCTCAATTCGTTGCCTCAACCGCCATCCTCCTCCTCTGCCGACTTCCTCTCCCCGGCCCACTTCTGCACCCGGGGAATGACAGCGGCGCCTTCAATAATTCACTTTCCCCTCCGAACAGGTTGTTTGCATTGCAGCGTGCTGCGGGCGGGAATAGAGAAGCAGAGGAAGAAAGGATAAAAAAGACAGAACAATAAAGAATGAAGCGGAAGATAGATGAGGACTTTTAATAGTAGGACAAAAAAGGAAGAGAAGCAGGAAATGGTTGGAGGGTGACAAAGTGGGCCCCGTCCGCGTCAGCTCGTAGTAGCCACTGTTGTCCGAACAGGTGCGACATTGAGAGTGGCAGCGTGCCATCCAATTAGACAACACATTGAGAGAAGGCTCCGCAGGCACAGCGGAGATCAGGAAGAGATGTGGACAGCCAGCTTGAGATGAGCCAAATGTTGAAACTTTTCACTCTGCATGACCACTGTCACTCCGAATGCTTCAGTTGCTGATGTCACACCGCAATGACTTTAGTAAGGAATTGTAGAAAACGTAAAGAATAACCTGGACAAATGATCAAACTTGTACCACCAGAAACTGCGAAAACCACAACACATTAAACGCGGCAGTCAGATGTAGACACGCAAACTAAAACAATTTGTGAGGGTCTTCTGTATTTATTAGTTTGCTTGTGACTGTACTAGTATTACCAAGAGGTCATTTCGTTCAAGATGGAGCAAGAAAACTGCGCGATGTCAAGTTTTTTTTAAGTGCAACATCCTAAGCTAATACGGACTAATTTAAGTTAGCATAGGCTACACTATGTTAGCATACAGTATGTTTATTTTCAGTCACTTGACCAATGAGTGACCAGCAGCGGTTTAGTACCTAATGAAACACCTGGTCATCCTACCTGAATTTGCCAGTGGAAAAGTATCAATTTTCCACTTAATATGTAATACTTTATGTATTTGCAAGTACGCTAACATGCACTTGTAAGGCCAAATGCTAAGAATGTAGCATGTGTATACCCAGTGGCAAAATGAAGGGAAAATGCAGAACGGAAATCGTCCACTGCGGACATCAAGTCAATACTCCGTGGCATTATGGGATTATCATTTTTTTTTAGCATTTAGCCTAAAATTATGCTTAAAGTACTTGTAAATATATTTAAACATTTTACACTCCACAATGGCAGTTCCACACTTCTCTATAATACACAGTTGTGATTCAATAAATCTGTATAAATAAATGTAAATGTGGTTCCTGTTGTGCTGACTTTCCCCGTTCTTTGTTTACTATGTGGAGCAGCAGAGCAAAATGGAAAAAAAAAAACACTGAGCTTTTATTACATATTCATTCAATTACTGGCAAGGGAACCGGAATGTAATTCTGCCTAGCAACAAGTGGTGATGATGAGGAACGGAATTTCTCACCAATTTCATGAGATGTTAAATATATGATTGGTTCAGTAAAGCTATATATTTGAGGGGGAAAAAAGAACATCAAACATTTTACTTCAATCATTTGACTGAATGTGTTAAATTCCTTTCTAATGAAAGGTTTATTTTTATGCCACTTTGTTTGTAACGGTTCTTGACACTGTTGTGTTGCGTGAACAATTGGTAGACTAAACAAAAGATGCATCAATGTTTAAAAATACTTTTCCCCAGCCAAAGTAGCCTCATTCTTTCTTTCATCACACTGACTCATTGCTCCTGTTTCGTTTTCATTCGGGGAGCCTCCTGTCGATGTGTCTCGCAGTCTCCGGAGAAGTATTTCTTCTTTTAGCTTCTGCGGATGCCCTTTGCAATGTCGCTCTCGCCGCGCCTTTGTCTGCTTGTAATTTGAGCTTTCCGTCCTGCTGAGCACCTTTCCTCCTCCATGTCATAAGCGAGATCCCTGTCACACTAACTGAATGGCACTTTTCTACTAAAAGGTGGAAATGTGGTGCGGCAGGTATAAACTCGGACAGTTTTATTTTTATACTTCTCATGTTAACGCACGATTTATTTATTTTTTTTTCAGTTTTTCCACACCTGCTAGTTAAGGTCAGCAGAGTACAGACTGTTCATTCAACGCTTAGTTTTTCCCCATTATATGATTTTTATTTACATCCATTTGAGCCCACATGACAACCACTATTAGCACAACATGAAGTACAAATGTTTCTCATTCTGCTGTGACTTTCATCAACTCATGGAATGATTTACAATGGAGCCTCTGCGGACCCCCATGGACAAAGAGCCATAGGACCAAATTAACTTATTTGGCTAGGATGGAAGAGATTGTTAAAGCAGTGGGAAGTATCAGTAAAAATAAAAGCGGAAAGGCTCACGCTGAGCTGGACTAGACGGCAAATGAAAATTACAAATCTGTGTGGTTGCAAAAATGTTCACTGAATATCAAATCACTGGCTTGTATTGATCAAAACTCAAAAGTTGAACCACCAAAATACCAAATAAGACCATTATTAAATGTCAGCAAAAAATTCACGAGACATAAGGATTATATAAGCCAATACGTATTTAAAATGATTAATTTAAGAACATGTCTAACTGCTCATAACAACATCCTCCTGACGACCAGGAAAAAAATATTGTCCAATCATGTTTACTTTTAAATATTCCCTTTGTGAAGAACTGGAATACTGCAAAAGAAATTGTTTTTTTGAAAAAAAAAAAAAAAGTTATTATTTTTAAGCTATGATGTGTCCACTACAGAGGACATTTTTTTAAACTTAAATGCTAGGCGCAAAACTTTAACGTGTTCTTAAGAGTCTTGTAGAAAACATGCTAACAACATTTAAAGCCTAAATTTGTTCAATAAAAAGTGTTATACACTTACTTTTCCTCTTCCCTAAAAAGTGCTTGCACTGAGGGAAGCCATTTTCTTTTATGATGCAATCAAAGGTAGCAAAGCCCCACACCTACACATTTGGTGTCATTGGAAAGCGCTAAATGTCCTCTATAGAGCACAAGAGTGGTAATTCAATCATATGCAGTGGGTGGGAGATATTCAGGTTTAAAAAAGGTCCACTACAGAGGACAAATTTGAATTGCTGGTAGTCAGGAAGATATGACCAAAACTACTGGTTAAATATATTCAACATAATCAAATACATTTACCCAGAGATGCTAAAGCAAATAGCATGTAGCTAATCACATCATGACGATTAAATGATTATCATTGAAATCTCCAGAGAGGATTACTCTGCTAAAAAAAACAAAAAAACAAAAACAGTATCACTCCAGAAACAATTAACAGTTCCGTTTTCAGTACCAACACCTTCATTTATTGTGCTTAATTTATTGTTACATGAGTATGAAGAATTATTCAAATGTTTGCTAAAACTTGCCTGTAGGAGTAATAAAGGTTTTTATGATTTTACAGTGTGAGCCTGGGGGGGTGAATCATTTACCAGTACATGTTATGTTACAGAAAAAAAGATTTAAAAAACCTTAGAAGTCAATCAGCCCTACAGAATGGTTTGTTTCCATGGAGAATTTTCACTGCATGTATATGTAACTGTATATTCTAAGATACATTTCAGTGAATGAAAATTGTCCCTGCGTCTGAGTCACATCCAATCTATTTCTGCAAACATCCCCAGATTGACTCAATGCAAATGATTTGACAAACAACAAGACGGGGTCATCTCATGTTTGCCAATTTAATCTACCCTTAAACATGCAATCGTTGATGCACATTTATTAAAGCGCCCATATTTGGTTGAGCAAGCCGATCGTGGCCAAAGATGAGTAAACATGAAGCGCAATAATTGTGTTTTGACCTTGCAATTCAAAAGATGAGTGAGATTTAGACTGGCAAATTTAACAAAGAATCCATTATAAGAATCCATAAAACTGGAACATAAGTGACTGATTGTAACGAGTTTGGATTGGCCATTAGAATGAGGAAATACGCTTCAAAGTGTCATGTTGAAAAACATCACAAAGCGCCCTCTACTGGCCAAGTAACCAAACTGTATCGTCTGCCTTTCGGTTTGTTTTGAGTGCTGCTGGTTGGAGCGCACTTCCTCATTATTTAACTTTCCCACCCACCCTTATTTGAGCGGCTCCTCGCTGTTGTTGCCTCGCTTGTTTTCCCGTGTCAACCCTCCGGTTTCTGCTTCCCAACGGCTGTCTGCAGATTTCAGCCACAATTGGGCCCCTCATCCTATATACGAACTAAGTGGCGAGGTGGGTGGATGCTCGCCGCTGAATCAATCGGCGGATGATAGCGAGGACTTGACAGCGAGGAGACAGATAGCGGCCGCGGGAAAAAGTAAATGTTGCCGAAGAGCGAGGAGGCATCATACTGAGAAGGGTTGGGAAAGATGAGAATGGACAACATTTATCTGTAGTGTTAAGGAAAGGGAAAGAGGACTGTTGAGGAGTTTAAAGAGGACAGAGATGATGGGAAACGGTTTCTTAAGGGTTCATGCTCCAAATTCGAGCACTTTTCAACTTAAGTGAAAACCTCTTAAAGTGAAGAACCCCTGAGGTTGTACAAGTCGGAATCTGACTAACATTTGTGGGGGTAAACACTTCTAAATTCGCATGAAAATGTCGGAGAGGAAAGACCTCAATTCAGTCAGCATCAAAGTTTTTCTCTGTGGCTTTTTGGAACTTTGGAAAAAAAAAAAAAAAAAAAACAGCATCAAGAAACATTTCATTTGGAGATGAGTGCATTGAAAGAGCTAATGGTGGTTTTCTTATCACGTTGTTCATGGCATGGTCAAGCAACAAATGGCGTTATGGTGATAAACGGCTGGATATCCTTCTTCCTCAATAATATGCATTTGTTTACCGTAATTTCCGCACTTTAAGGCGCACCTAAAATCCTTCAACTTTTTCAAAAGCTGACCATGCGCCTTATAATCCAGTGCGCCTTATATATGGATCAATATTGAGCCGCAACAGGTCTCGCTGTCAATACGCTATCGGTGACCCTGCACGATTGGCAGAAGATCCCGCCATCTTGGATCGCTAGCTAATAATAA
This sequence comes from Festucalex cinctus, assembly GCF_051991245.1. NCBI lineage: Eukaryota > Metazoa > Chordata > Actinopteri > Syngnathiformes > Syngnathidae > Festucalex > Festucalex cinctus. Next base: position 25,236,615 of record NC_135414.1, read on the forward strand.
TAGTTTACCTCAGAGAAAATAATAAAACAGCTGTTTATTCATTTTGGGGGTGAATGAAGTTGACAGAAAGCTGGTTTGTAATCTATTAACTCTTTGACTGCCAAAAACGTTTAATAACGATTAGTAAAATCACGACGTATGCTGCCATAAATGTGAAATGACGTCATCTACGTTTTGTTTTGTTTTTTTATTTTTTCGTCAATGGACGGAGCAACGTCTAAATGCAGCAGATGGCAGCATTGTGTCTCTTTTCAATGGGCTGCTGGTGTATGGAATTACAATGAAATGTAATCAGCGAAATGGCACTGTGCAGGGGTTGGATTTCTTTTTTCTTTTTTTTTCATAACGTGTGGCAGTAAAAGAGTTAAAGTTTGACTGACCTATTTGACTGTTTTGTTGACATTCCCTTTTGCGCAGCACCATCTAATGGATACATAACGTAACCCTAGCCTCTATTGTAGCGCCTTTATATATGGAAAAGGTTTTAAAATATGTCATTCATTGAAGTTGCGCCTTATAATGCGGTGCGCCTTATAGTGCGGAAAATACGGTATATTTTATATTGACTGTGTTCTTGCCCACACTTGTCTTTTTTCTCCGAAGTGGGGCAACAGAGCCCACTACCACAAATTGCCATGAAAACAGTGTTAAGTGATTATTGGGCATGTGGGCTTGGACCATGTAAATTCAACATATCTACGCGTATAAATATGTGTATTAAGACCAAGGATGGGCAACTGGTGGCCGGCCCACAACCAGCCCTTGATTAATTTAAATAAATAAATAAATAAAATGTTTTTGTACAAATTGAAAAAAAAATCTTCAAAATATGCAAATGAACATTCAATATATGTTCTCCACAAACAACAGAAGATAAACAGCACAATAAAATCCAGAGGAAAAAATACAATGAAAAATCCAAAATGTGAAAAATTTTGGAAAAAAGAAATCCACGAATATGCGAATCCATCCCTGGATGTCGAACTGCACATATGACAGGCTCAAGTGTAGTTTTTAAGTTGTAATGTTACCAATCACCACTAGATGGCAGAAATTGCTTAGTTGTGAGAGTTTTGTACTGCCATATAATATAACGTGAGTACGCCTATTTTTTTTTTTTTTTTCATTTTTTCCTCGGATTTGTAATGATATGGGGGGAAAACACGGGACCTCTATAATATTAAAATTGAGTGAGTTGATTTTTGTGGAAAAATTGCGCACAAAACTTGCACTTAATGTTGCTTTCTTGTTCAACAGTTATGTGCCGTCCTGAATGGTAATTTTTATACAAGAGAGCCCTTTGCACTAGAAAATAAATACAGTATGTGGTTTTTCTGTTGTTTGCTTATACATAGTGAAATGTACTATCAAAAATTAAATATCTTAAGAGCACATATTTCCCACATACTCGTATTTTGTCCATATGAAAAATAGAATTTCTGTCATCTAGTTTGGAAGTGTGCGGTCGCATGTGGCCCCCCTCACTGATGAAAAATTGTGGCCCCCTCCAGCATTTAAGATCCCTGATTTAAACCTTGCAAAGCACTTTTAAACTACTTTACTCAAAATTCAAGCCTTAAAACATCCACAATATGATTCTTCAAGCATGTCAAGCAGCATTCGTACGCCTTTTTCTTGACATGTGAAAGTTGTCCTACTTGGGTAAACTGAAGCAGAGCAGGATGAGAAGTGAAAATTCACTGAAACATTGCGAACAAACATCATCACTATATGAGTGAGATGTTGAGATGTATGGGAAGAAAAAAAAAAAAAAAAAGATGGCAAAGTGTGAGCTCGGAGAGCTAAAATCTCAAACTGAGAAAAAGATTTTCTTTTTCCACTAAAAGCGTCATGGGTGAGGAAAGGGTGTGCGGCGGCGGGAAAGTGAGAAAGGCTGAATTATTGAGGCCAGACGTGTGTCGGCACACGAGGTACATTCGCGGCGATGATGCCTCCCTGCTGTCACTAAGTTTAGATGGAGCCAGGAGCACACTGAGGTTGTTTTTTGTTGCACAGATTTGTGGTTTTAACAGGCTGCTGCTGCGGTGAACTTTTCAAGTCACTGTTGGCGGAAATGAACAGGGGTAGCAAACTCGAAGGGAGATGATACACCATAAAACAGCAGTTGGGGTGACTTTCCTTTTTGGCCCATCAGGGGGGGTTACCATAGCAAGTCACTCACTTGAATTGGTTGGCACAGTTTTTAATGTCAGATGCCCTTCTTGATGGAATTATGGGTTCCGGCAGTCAATCGGGTATTGCTAGCCACTACACTGCCAGTGGCAGCAAACAATATTATTTCTCATTCTCTAATGCCATACAGTATGTGATAGTCTCACACATGTACCACAACCAAAGAGTGATTATTTATTTGTTTTTAACAGTTGTGCTTGGTTAATTGTTGGACTTTTATTCACATAAGTAAACAACCAGGGATCAGATTAGACACCTCTAAGTAGGGATGTGCGAGTACCGATACCAGGTATCGGTATCGGGCCGATACCAGCCTTTTTTCAAGTACTCGAGTACTCGTGACGCAGACGAGTACAAGCGACCGATGGCAGAGGGGGAAGACGTTAAGTGAGTCCTCCTTGCCTGTAACTGGCGCTAGCTTGCAGTAGTTTTTCACCAAAACTTCACCGGTTTGGAAATACTTCAAAATTGTGAATCTTAAACTGAAAGAGCATTTTTGTGTTTTATTTTGAGTGTTAAGACTATTGAAGAGTGACTGTGCTGTTTTTTTTGTTGTTGTTGTTTTGTTTTTTTTGTCAAAATTAAAGGAAATATATTTGTTTAAAAATATCTTTTAGTGATTTTTTTTTATTTGTCAAAATGTACTAATGGTATCGGCAGTTGGTATCGGTATCGGTGAGTACTGAGGGTCTGAGTGGTATCGAACATCCCTACCTCTAAGTCTGAGGACCCTATTTTCGTACCCGAATAAAGTCTACACATGGGTGGAATCGTCTTTCTTTTGGCAATTTTCTAGACTAGAAAACTAGTGGGAGGGAATCCAACAGACTCCCGGCCAATCGAAGCGGCTCCACTCACTCCCTTTAAATTCAGTGCAGAGAGAGACGCACGTTACATGTAGAAGCAAGGGTAGCGCGTGCAAAAAAGTAACCACAAGAAGATCTCTACTTGCAGATTATGCAAAGTTGACCTTCTGCCTTGATTTACACAAACATTCAGCGGGATTGTTCTACACGGTTATCATATGCACCACACACCTTTGTGGAGCTCAGAATCTGTCTGTGCCTCAGTCAAATCCACCAGAATCATGTTACGCTACCTGCGCCACAACTTAGACCTGCTCTTAGCTAGTTTAAAATGTAGTCTACATTTTATCACCAAATTGCCAGATGTGATTGCCAAGTGATTTGGTGCCCTACCGAACATACAGATTGTCCCGCGCCACAAAAACAAAACAAATAAATAAATAAATAAATATAGATAGATAGATATTTAATAGCACATCACACAATAACAAGTTTGACAGCCAACTACAAATAAAAAATACAATAAAAAAAATGTGTGCCATTACTCTATATTAGTTTACATTAAACCAGCGCACAATTAATGTGGTTATGTGAAACAATGATTTATGCCAATCTATTTGCAGGTATCTGGACTGGACTGACTGCTTTATTTTAAAGCCAGAAGCGTTGCCTTGTTCTGGTGCGTAGAGTAGCATGGATGTCATGGCGGAGAAAACAAGTTGCAAGCAAGCTAAGAAGCTAACGCTATTTTCATGTTTATTTTTATAGACTTGGACCTTTAATTAGAAATGTTTTTTTGGGAATTTTTTATTTATTTATTTTTTTTTAATTTATTTATTTTATTCATTTGCCCTGCAATTTGGCATTACTGGATGGCACCCTAAGCGACCGCCTAGTTCACCTATGCGGCTGGTACCGGGGACCTGCAATAGAATACAATGGAACACCAATCGAGGTGTACCTAAGTGTTACCAAATTAGCAAACATGCTAAACTACACCTGCCCAGGCTCACATATGAAGATGTCCCCGTTTACATGCCGAGCAAAACTAAAGCCCTGAATCTTAATTTTTTCGCATCTTATGATGACTTTTTGCCCAATTCTATTCTCCCAAGATTCTGGAAACACTTTAGGTAAGGACATTTTCTGTTTATGAAGGCATGCTTGGATTAGTAGAACTGGATAATTCAAAATTTTATATTGGCCAGTTGTCCCAATACTTTTGTCCATTTCAGAACCAGCATCATGGCAGATATCAAATCCGAACAACTAAAGAACTCAGCGCCAGATTTTTAATGCGCTTAATTTGTCATGAAATAAGGAGGGAAGAACATGACTGTCAGTCAACAGTCCAATTAGTTTGGAACACAACGATGGGAGGGTTTATTTATAGCCATGGCTGTAAATCAAAAAGTCCACACACAAAAAAAAAAAAAAAGTAACGCACTGTCCAATTACTGCTGGACCTGACTGATTCGGTTCGCCCAGAAAGGTGTCATCAAAGTGAGGTGAGCGCGGAGGAGAAGAGAAGACAAAGCAGACGAGGAGACCGAACGTGAAGGACGTGAAGAAGAACGAGAGTGACAGCGGGAGAGACGTGCGGGAGGAGGCGGGCGCTCTGATGTGAATCGTGTTCTCGCCGCTGTTCACAAGCATCCTGTCATCTTCATGAATAAGTCACATGCCAAATGCTCCCCGCCCTCGCCGCTCCAGGCACGCCACCCACAACGCACACACACAAGTTTGCAAGAGCAAGTTCTTGTCAATAATTGGAATAGAAATCATTTAACCGTCAACGTCATAAAACTCTTCGGTTACTGTTCTGGCCAACTATAAAGGGGAGATTTTGTGGGAAATTAACATTTGAATTGTTTGCAACACTGATGCTAATTTGCATATAAACCACCCATGACTGGAGGATAGGCTGGCTGAAGATCAAAAGCCACTTTCAAGCAATGGCCAGTCTGAAACGCAATCCTGCAGAGGCACAATCAAGCAAAAAACACACAAGCGCTGCTACTCGAAGGACAACATTGATGTTATAGCCGCAAGGTAAGCAGAGCTGCATTCCCAATTCCCTTAGCCAACAGCATTAGCTTCTGATGAGCGGCACCTGCTTGATTGCTTCTTGAAATTGCAGTTGGGACACGAGGTTGTGTAATTGTGTTTGCTGATGTGTCCGCTGCACACCCCATTTATGATCTACACACTAATTGGCAAGAGCAATTAGGTGGCTTGGTGTTTGAAGTGCTGCCTCCAAAAAGGAAAACAAAATTCAACCTTTCGTTACTTTTAGATTTGCTGCTCAATGCGCAGCTACCCAGAGCTCCGCCCCTATCGTTGCTATGGTAAGTAAATCTGTTCTCATCATTTGTGGGCCGGCTCACTCGCATCAAACAGCTCCGCCCCCTCAAAACAGGCTAATGTTTTAATGTTTGAAAAAAGCATTGTCATCATAGATGTACAATGTTATAAAAAAAAATTTACATAATGTAATTCTGTACTCTTATTTTAAATACCAAAGGGGCTCAGCTGTAGAGCTAATTTTGGTTTGGCAGGCAGGAAGTCACCCTTGCTGTTCTTATCTAATGATTTATAGCGACTAATTAAATCTTAACGCGAGCATTAATAACAAATGTGCGAACCTTTCATAAGTATTCTCTTCTAGTAGCTGTCCACAAGCTGAGCCCAAAGACACGAGCAAATAAAAACGTCTTCGAGCTGAACCAGTCACATAAAGTTCATCAAAAGGTTGAAAAAGGTAGCAAGAAGAAATAATAAGCGAGAGATACATGAAGAAAAGCGATAACAATTCTATTGGCGCTACAATGCAAAAGAGAGAGACTTCTTATCAAACTTTGACTTCTGACTTCCTTCAGTCTGACTCGGAATATGCACTTTAATAAGTACACCATACAGTATTTATTACTGTCACTTAAAAGAGGAGTTCTAAAGTCAAACATGTTTGTTGAATTGTGTGAACATGAACTCTTCCTAAAAATTAATGTATGTCATACATTGGTAGAAACAAGCTCGCAGCACTATTAAGACATGCACTTTGTGTCTCATGACATCATGAACTTACGAAAACTTTCCAAATTGAAGAGTCTTCTTTGCTTTCCAGCAAAAACTGCTACAAAGGTAACATCCATGCTCATCTCTATTAACGCCAAGATCCAACAAATTGGAATTCGACTAAAATTTCATGGAAATTACACACACACAAAAAAAAAAAACATAATAAGAAAATAATCATGTCCACTTGATATTTTGATATTTCTTAGCATTAGGACTCCAGATTCACCATGTTGAATCGTTAATTGGCACTTGTATGAAAAGCACGAATGCAATTGACCTATTAGTTAGGGGTGTTAAAAAAAAAATCGATCCGGCAATATATCGCGATACTACAGCACGCAATTCTCGAATCGATTCAATAGGCAGCCGAATCGATTTTTTAACATCCATTTTTGATGAAAAAATATTCAACAAAACGTCAAACTTTCACACCTTAACCCAGAATGTTCTATTAATGCAACATTAAGCCTTAATATTTTATTTCAATGCTGTTCTAACATGAAAAAGTTACAACCTATTTGTTAAATACAGTGGCTCACAGGTATAACACTGAATTTTGAGATCAATAAATAATAAATTTTCATACAAATCTTACATGTACAAGTTTACTGAATGCTATTTTCTAAATTGTGTAAAAAAAAAAATAAAATCGTAACAATCGACTTGTAAATTCATATCGGGATTAATCGGTATCGAATCGAATCGTGACCTATGAATCGTGATACGGATCGAATCGTCAGGTACGAGGCAATTCACACCCCTACCTATTAATAAGGCAAATTACCTTTTTTTCCCCCACACAAATGTTTTTAAATCTTAATGTTAACTGTCATTAAACATGTTTTTACACTTGCATGAATGTTTATTTACATTTTGCCTTGTGGTGACAGTTTTAGCCAATGAAAAAAAGATTTTGAAATCAGGTCATCTTTGTGGAGCAGATTATGCGTGTTCCACTGCAGCTGGAAATGCTGGATCATGGACAACCACGATGCATCCTAATGAAAATCTGGATTTTCTTCATGCATTTCAACATCCAAAAAGATGAAGACGCTCAAAAAAAACAAAAAAAAATCCCGCTTGCACTTCATGCAAATTGTAGAGTTTGTTTCAAGCCTTTGAAAGGTGGATTTTACAGGTGGAGTGCCATTTTTAAGCATAATTGAGGGCTTTACTTTGTAAAATTAAATTCAACGACACCATGCAATCATCATCAAAATATGCAGTCTATGGATTGTAATAGGGGTGTTAAAAAAAAATCGATTCGGCGATATATCGCGATACTACATCGCGCCATTCTCGAATCGATTCAATAATCGGCAGAATCGATTTTTTTTTTTTTTTTTTTTTTTTTTTTTTTTAGGATTCACACCTTGAGCATGGAAGAATGTTATATGAACGGCACATTAAGCCTTAATATTTTTATTTTAATGCTGTTCAAACATGAAACAGATTACAACCTCTATAAGACTGAAATTTCAGATAAATAAATAATACATTTTCATATAAATCTTACACTCTACAAGCTTACTGATTAGTATTTTCTAAATATGAAAAAAAAATCGCAACAATCGACTTATAAATTCGTATCGGGATTAATCGGTATCGAATCGTGACCATTCGTATCGGGATTAATCGGTATCGAATCTAATCGTGACCTGTGAATCGTGATACAAATCGAATCGTCAGGTACTAGGCAATTCACACCCCTAGATTGTAACCAACGTCACTGAGAGTTTTGTGTAATTTCTCTTGGGGGGGAAAAATGTCTACTTATAAAGGTTGTTAACTCATTCACTTCCTGACATTTTCACTGAAGCAACCTCTTTCGCTCATGTCTGTTTTACTGGATTTTGACTGATTTTGCAAGGTCCACAGAATATTCTGTTCTATTGCTATAAAAACATGGAACCTACCAAAAGATTAGATTCTCGTCTTTCCTCAGGAAAAAAAAAAAAAAGTATATTTTATCCGTTTTTGTTTTTCAGCAATTAGCATTAGAATTTAGAATATAGCTAAGTTTCATCATTATTCACAAACCTATTGAAAACACTGGCAAAAAGTGCTTGTTGCAAATGGCCCTGGCTGATCTCTTATACTCTGCTGCCACCTGCTCACCGTTTCTTGCAATAACTACCATTGCTTTAAACGACCTCTTCATGTCAGAAGCTGTATCAAAGCCTTCTGCATGCTCTAGCATAAAAAAAAAACAACAACATTAAAAAACATATAAATATGTTTTTGGGACTGAACAACAAAGTATTAAAAACTCATTTATACGTTTTGGGGTTTGAATTAGTTAATATAAAAAAACTATAATTAACCATAGAGGTTAAAAACATTTGAGCAAAAATCTGTAGAATTCTAGATACTGCTTTGTCTTTTAAAAGAAATAAACTACAATTAACTCATTTGCTCCCAATAACGTGTAAATACGTTTTTTTTATGTTCTAAGTGTCCCAAAGACGTATTTATACGTTTTTTTGTTTTTTTTAATGCTAGAGCATACAGAAGGCTTTGATGCAGCCTCTCAACTGCAAAGAACGGTTGCAGAAATGGTAGTTATTACACAAACGGCCAGCAGGTGGCAGCAGAGCAAAGGAGATCAACCAGGGCCATCTAGAAAAAAAAGCTCAATTACTTACAATTTTAAATAGATTTGTGAAAACTGATGAAACTTAGCTCTCTTCTAATGCTAATTGCTGCAAAATGGAAACAGATAGAAACATACTTTTTTTTCCCGATGAAAGAAGAGACTTTAATCTTTCTTTTGATAGGTTCCATTCTTTTATAGCAATTGAACACAATATTCTGTGGGCTTTGCAAAATCATTCAAAATCCAGTAAAACAGCGAACGGGACTGCTTCTGTGAAAATGGCTGGGAGTGAATGAGTTAAAAGCCAGTGGAAACCTTGTTTTTGTATCCCCATATGTGCCTAGTCACTTGAATGGATGGCAGCTTCCCAAGAAGATATACTCATGCCGCCCACTGCCCACCTTTAACAGCTACCGGGTGCCCACCTCAGGCTGCCACTGGTGGAAGAGGTGATAAATCACACCTCCCAAGACGTCATCTAAACGCTCTTATCCTTTAACCCCGGGTAGCAAGGCTAGTGTAAACCATGGTCAACATATCACTTCGGCCATAGTCCTCTGGCTCTGCGGCTGACCCGCAGGTTAATAGAAACGTTGCCAGGCTTTTATATGCGCTCAGGCATACAGCATGGAGGAGAGCAGAGCAAAAAAGGGAAGAACACAAAAGAAAAGAAGGATGACAGCGGTGAACAATGTGCTGAGTAAGCACCCAAAACAGGCAGCCAAGCCATCGCACAGCTTCTACCGACAAAAACACCTTTGGAGTAAACAGCTTCATTTAAGCACCGTGCGAAAAGACGTTTTAAACACGACGGAGGCTGACTGATGCGCTAGGAGGGGCCACAATGGAGGGAAAAATATAAATCGAGGCGATGTCTATACGCGCTCCCATCCCCAACTGATGAATGAAATCATTTCGACTCAAATAAAATAAATAAATAAAAGAACAGAAAATTGCTTTTGGCTAACTAGAGTCATTCCTCCCATCACTTTTTCATTTTGTTTCATCCCTTGTGTTTTAAGTCTCTGGGTATACATTACAACAGATTAGATCTAACCTTGGGGAAGTAGTCCGGCCATTCTGTAGAATCGTTTCATAGGATTTGGTATGAAAACATACAGTATTTTTTTTTTTTTTTTTTCTCCCCCACATGGGAAATAATAGAAGTAGTAATATGACCCAGGGCCAAGCTTTCAGCATCATAAAAACAACATTAGCTGTACAAGCAAATGTCTTGTGTTGAGAGCATAGACAGTATTGATGGTTGGGTACCCTGCAGGTAAAAGTAAATAAAACCATCAATCGAACCAACGAGCAGGGCTATGTAGCCATCTGGCTATCTAGCTCGCTAAATAGCTATCAATCGAGATCAAGATATAAAAACAATAAAATTGTCCGTTTTTATTTGGTAAAGACAAGACAGATGATATGAAGGCGCTACAAGACGCAGTTCAAACATCTGTTAACAGCTGAACTACAATCATCAATTTTACATTTTTTATTTTTTTTTTAGTGCTTCCTGACAACAGAGCCAGATTGACCTTACACTGTGGATTGTCATAAATGTTTGCGTTCACAAGAATGTGGTTGGATTTTCCACGAAAAGTATGCACAGAAATTCCACCCAAATAAAAAATAATGGAAATAGAAATAAAAAAAAATATTGTGAGCAAGAAGATTCACTTTGTAGACGTCATTGACAATGCAATGTTGTGTAATTTCTCTCAAACAACTGTCTGCGCTTTTTCAGCCTTTTTGGTTTCGCATTTTCCTACGGACATTTGAGAAAACAGAACAAGCTGCACTCTTTAAATTCCGAGGATTTTAATTTAGATCTCCTCAGAGGGAAATGTCACTTGACAAGCACTGACAATACAGATGACATTCAAGTAGAGGATGCAATTTGAAGAAGAATGTTTGTTTGGCCCGAGGACTGGTTAGCACAACCGCCTCACGGTGCAGAGGTCGTGGGTTTGAATCCGTGCTCTGGCTTTCCTGTGCGGATTTTGCATGTTCTCCCCATGTCTGCATGGCTTTCCTCCCACATTCCAAAAAACATAGTAGGTTATTGAAGACTCTAAATTGCCCATAGAGATATGATGGTGCGTATGAATGGTTGTCCAGTTCGACGACCAGTTCAGGGTGTACCACCTACTGCCGGAAAACAGGCTCGAGCACGCTGGTGACCCTAATGAGGGTGAGCGGTTCCGAAAATGAATGAATCAATGGCAGTGATTGCGTGTGCTGTTGTGGGAGGTAAAGATTAGCATCATCTCAAGCTTAATGCTCCAGTCTCTTCCTATCGCCGTCTCCCCTTCCTTCCTCTCATCTGCCTCAGAGCCGCAGATAAATTATATATGCTTATTAGAAAAGGGCAATATTCAGCATTCCAAACAAACTGAGCGGCGATGGACATGAAAAGAGGAAGCAAGAGAAAAAAACTGCTGATTGTGAGATTGTCAAGGAGTTAACTTTGCAGGGGAGCCGGTGGCGGGGAAAGGAAACCCTGGAAAGATTTTTAATTCGAGGTCAACTCAGAGTAACGTGCCACAGTAAGGTACTATATAGCTACTTAAATACTTTATGTTCAGTAAATTCAAAACTTGTCTCTTTTTCCTACATTTTGTTATGTTGCAACCATATTCCAAATTTGAATAAATTCTTGTTGTGGGATATGTTATTGTCATTTTTATTCTCCACACTTTTTTGCCATGTAACAACTCACTGTTCAAATTTCAACTTGCTTCAAAAATTCACGCCTCCTGGGGTATATATATCGTCTCATTTCGCAGTACTTACAGTATCCGCACAATTTAACGTTAAATATCAACTTTTCCCCATTCATTTTCACTAGGATAGACATTGAAGTATTTCTAAGTGTTACTTACACGCCCACTTCCATACATATAACTTATCATCGTTACAAGGTGTTTGATATTGCTCGTTGGCACAGTTGGTAAAGTGCATTGTCCAGTAACCAGGATGTTATTTTACTTCAATAGCATTCCACATGCATTCAAATCTTAGCATTCAGCTTTCAGCATTCCCACACAATTTCTCCAGAAATTGCACTTAGTCTAGTTTCCATTCAAATTGTACCCCATAATGGTTTCACAGTTTATTAAAAACATTTTAAACAATATCTTGAGGATGTTTCTACAATTCGTCTGCGGGGTACGTCTTTGTAAAGAGACTGCAACATAACTAAATGCGGAACAAGTGAAGTGATTACTTTTGCAAGCCATTGAAGGTCCAAAAGGTTCATTAAATTTCTTGTAACAATCACATAATGAAGCATCTTACAGCAGTTGGCATCCCATTGACACTGGCAGTTTGCAAATAAATCAATGCTTTAGTGTCCTTGTGAAGAGTGTTGTTCCGCACACTGCGACCCAGTAACACACTTGTGCTGCATTAGCATGTGTGCGTGTGCATTTGGGTGTGAATACGTGTGTTGAAGGAGTTGAAGAGTCACTTCCTGCGTGAGAGTCTTGAAGTTTGGAGAATCTCCCCTAATCCTTCAGTAAATTGAGAGTTAGCACTTGTGAGTGTCACTTCATGCGTGTAATGCCTGCGGATTATGTTCTAGCCACATTAAATGGACAGGGAAAAAAAGCATAAATGCAATATGGAGGCGGGGAAGTGTGGCGGGAACTCTGTGGAGATTTTCAGTAAATGTGCATTTTCTTTCACATGTAATAAAGTTCCTTTGGTGTCTCAATAAAATGTTTCTAACAGGGATGGGACATCAAGGCAGGTGAGGATTCAATCATGCAAAATTAGCAACAAGTTTACTTGACTGGTACATTTAGCACCTCTTTGATTACACATTCCAAAGAATACAACTTCAAACTGACATTTTGTCTAATCGTAAAACTCAATTACAAATAAATCATCCCACTAACATTACAGCTGTGGCTAAGTGAGGGGGGCGTGGCTTTAGTCAGACTTGAGTAAGGGACTAGCGAAATTAAGCTATATTCAAATCTAGCTAGCCGTTTTAAAATGGCTAACTCTGCCTTTAATTCGCTTGTTTTACAATTTAGTTTGCAAATGTAGGCCAACAGAGAAGCCCTTGCTGACCCCGACCGCCCACCACTCCGAGAACCTCAAACTATCATGTCAGACAGGTGGCAATGTATTACATAGTCCTGTTATGTCGTACTGACAACAAATGTGTTTCATCGTCAAGCACATTTGTGACTTAGTAATGTTATTATGTGACAGATACACAATCAACACGTCGCCGCTGCAAGAGAAAGCGCACTTTGATGCTACAGTCCCTGCTGAGCCAGCAAACTGTTGCCGTGTATGCCGTACACAAACACACAAACAATGAACACGTGCATACGTCCTCACGGGCTGACGGAGACACCCAAAGGCGCCGCCTGAGAGGACGACAGTAAATGAAGCTCACACTCTGAAATCCATCAGGCACGCTCACACACTTGGCCTCCCGACGGACGCCGCGGTCGCATCTGTCCGCCGCGGCGAGTGAGAAACAATTGCGCCGTGAGGAAAACGACGCCTGCCAACATTTTTTGCTCTCTTTTCCCCACTCCGATTCTCCTCTCCTCCTGGTGACTTGCGATTGCGGTCATGGTCTTCCTAGTATACGAAAAGTCTCAAATGTGCAACCACCAGAGGACCTTAGGAGGCCTGTCAATGCAGCCCAGTGTCGTTCCCACAATGCGCGTTGTGATTCATCCTTTTTTTTTTTCCGTGCACACACCCACAGACCAAAAGGCTCTCAGACACACGATGGACAAAAAGTAACTGAGGCTGGTTTTGACCCACTCTGTGTATGTGTGACACAGCCCAGGAGACTACAGCACAGCCACAATGAAAAAGAGCTCAACTATGAGCCAGGAAGGAGCAGTGGCATAGGGTTGCCAGCCAGAGCTGGCCAAAAGCATAAGCCAACTAAGCAGCTGCTTGGGACCCTCCTGGCCACTAGAGGGCCCCCAAAACAGATTGGAGAGAAAACTTTCATCAGAGAAGTGTAACTTTGCTAACTTTGTGTCCCGCTTTATCATTCCGGATTGATCCCAACTGAATTTCTTCAAGCTTTTTAACTGTTATTATCAGAACAGGAATCATAATTTTCTTCAGTGAAATCTGACAAAACATACCCACAATTGCGGTAGCTGTTAGCACAAGTTAGCGCCTTGTTATGATATTCAAGCAATCTTTTTCAAAATTATTGCAACTACCCGGTTTTTCTTGCCTTTCTTTGTATATCAGATCTAGAACATGAATTTCATTGAATGCTATTGAGCATTCACTACTGATGGTGACATCAGGAAGAGTTCCAACTGTCGAGAAGTAAGCATCTTCTTCTTCTTCTTCATGAGCGCACAAGCTTCAGCATAGGACAGATTGTCAGCGTTACCCCGCGATGGCTCATGACAACGCCGGTCTCTGCCACCGCGACTAAACAGACCTTGTTTGCGACGGCTGCCACAACGCCTCGAACATCCCAGTCAGCGTATCCAAGGCGACAGATCGGCTCGTGTGTGTTTGCTTTGAGGCGGAACACATGGCCGGACCGCCGCCTGTCGCCGAGGAAACTGAGCCTGTATCGTACGCCAGTTGTCCCCCATCGTACAGTCTAACACTCACCACTAATTACGGGAATCCATTGTTGATCATTTCGTATAGGTAGGTTCCTGAACTATAAAAGTCATCTGTCAAAGTCATGTGCCATTACGGAGCCCCAAAGATACCATGAGCCAGTGGAACATCTAACGTCAAACGTAAATAAGAACAAAAATGTGAAAAGAGGAATGAACGTGAAGTTATGAGACTCAAAAGTGTGAAGACTCCAGCATCACCATCTGCTTGCATGTTCACTTAACAAAGTCAAGATTGGGTGTTCAGTGGCTGACTTATTTTCAACTTGTAAAAAAATTAAGTGTGAGACTCCTCTGCATCTCATGTCATCTTTATATGCTCTTCGGCAGTGAATCTCCTAGAGTCGTACGGCACAAAAAGCTCTGAATTAAATGTTCAAACTATGCGTGATGTTAGAGTATCTTAGTTTGTTTTAATCCTGTGCTTTGTTAAGTATGGTCCAGGTGTATTTAACTCATTTGCTCCCAATCACGTGTAAATATGTTTTTTTTAATGTTTTAAGTGTCCCAAAGACGTATTTATACGTTGTTGTTGTTGTTTTTTTTTGGGGGGGGGGTTAATGCTAGAGCATACAGAAGGCTTTGATGCAGCCTCTCAACTGCAAAGTACGGTTGCAGAAATGGTAGTTATTACACAAACGGCCAGCAGGTGGCAGCAGAGCAAAGGAGATCAACCAGGGCCATGTAAAAAAAAAAGCTCAATTACTTACATTTTTAAATAGATTTGTGAAAACTGATTAAACTTAGCTATATTCTAATGCTAATTGCTGCAAAACGGAAACAGATAGAAACATATTTTTTGTTCCTGATGAAAGAATCTTAATCTATCTTTTGATAGGTTCCATGCTTTCATAACAATAGAACACAATATTCTGTGGGCCTTGCAAAATCAGTCAAAATCCAGTAAAACAGCCGGGAGCGAACGGGGTTGCTTCTGTGAAAATGGATGGGAGTGAATGAGTTAAAAGGGAATTCAACTATTTTTTTTTTTCTTCACAATAACATGTTCTATGTGACCGCACTAATCTAAACACAGCATTCTGAATAATATTGTGTTGCGGAATATGAATTAAGCAGCAAACGCAACCTGTGTTTATCAAATCTCAGGCAGCAGCCATTTTCTCACTTGCTGTTGACTGAAAATGACATCACAGTTGCTCAAGGCTCAGTTAACGACGAAACACGGCTCACCTGTTTTCTGAGTTTGATGTTCGAACGGCGAGCCAAGATTGGTTGTGGTATAAAATGGCCGCCCCCCTGAGATGGATATAAACTGGTGGATTTTGTTGCTTGCTGCTTCCAATTTTAAATTAACTTCCATTCAATCTCTCTCTCTCTCTGCGTGACGACTTGCTGTGTATGTAAAGTGCCTTGAGATAACATCTGTAGTGAATTAACGCATTGCAGATAACGGCTGGATGGATGGATAGATTTTATCATTGACAGTATTTAATTTTTGACAATAAAGACAACACCTGTAATATTAAGTTACACTCCATTGTGTGGCTTCTTTTGTGGTAATAAAAGTCTTAGCGGCCATATTTTAAGCAGTGCACTTTTATTTACATTAATTCCCAGAGGAAAATGTGTTTCTAATCAGATCAAAATGAAACATGGCCACTTTGCAGAACAGATATGGGGCCTCATTCATTCCTCAAAACTCATGAACCTTAAATCCATTAATATTTCCCATAGCAATCATCTTCCACAGCCTTAACTAAACAACAAATGGCTACTGAGTCAGTCCAAACGGAAACAGGACGTGCTGCCATACTGTACAAATAATTGCAAAAAAGATGTCTTTCTTACCGTAAACGCCTTGGCAGCGAGCGAGGGGATAGACACTAGAAAACAACAAAATCCACAAAAGCTCCATGTTCAGCTGCGCTCCGTCATAACCTAAACAAAGAAAAAGAGAGGACATCCTGTCACTTTTCAAAGCTGAGTGATTGCTGTCACGCACACACACACACAAAAAAGGAAAGAACTAGTACAGTAAGCCTTTTTGGCCAATTGTTTTTTTTCTCCATTCTAAACCTTTAAGCCGTGAAAGTAATATTCCCGAACAAGCTCCCACTGCACGACCTACAACATTTCATTCAATTTATAGGGCGGGTAATTCAATCACAAATGGTGGATTATAGGAAGCTTACAAGCGAGGCATGTTCGAGCATCAGACGTTCATTGTATTTGGGAGCACTTTAGCGTGACTGTCCTCTCGTCTTTGTGAAGTACAGGTGGTCCGGGTCAGTTCCGGAGCTGGACTGCAGTAATCATGGGGGGGATGTCATGCACTTGACCAAACACACACTTGGTAAAGAGTCTAAAAAAAAAACATGAACATCCTCAAATAAGCTTCAAAATGTGCTCTCTTTTTTGTTTGTCAGAGATGTAACAAAATTTGGAGCTGTTCCTACTATTTTCAGCCTATTATAGTTAACCATTAGAGACCACTAAGCAGTGCAGTTCCACCCCATGAGCAAAACAGCAACTAGTGTTTCATTGTTTTTGTACTTATTTGAAGCTCAAAATGGTTACCAAAATATTAGAAACATCTTGATGCAGTGTAGTTTGTCACTGTACACAACCACAATCAAAATGAGCATTTCAGCCTTTGTCCAATCAGTGTGCTGATGATCATCAGATGTGCAAAGGGAGACTATATCCCCTTAACTGGCCTGAACATGAACATGGTTTATTTTACGACACGTTTGCTAAACGATCTACGCAAGTGGCTATAGTGACAGGCAGAGTAGGCAGAGTTTGTTTGGTAGTGTGGCATGAGATTTTGTTTAATGTAAAATATGTGCCTCAACTCAATAAAGTTTATAAAATAGCATTATAAAACAATGTTTGTGAAGTGACAGGGAAGAAGTTTTTCCTGTCACTTAGTCAGTTGGAAAAACCACACGAACCGGAAGGAGTAAATCGTTTTTCCTCAACGGAAATGACTCGGTAAGTTGTAGTGCACTATATGATCAAAGTTTTTTTTTTTCTTTTTTAATTACTGTACTGTAAAATATTCATGCCAGTTTCAAAGATAGCGCTGCACAGCATGACGCCCAAACGTCGCGTGTTTGATCACTGAAGACATTCTAGCAGGGAATTTCCACCCCAAAAAATCCTCATGCAAAAGTGCGGCAAGATTCATACTGCACGTAAATCGTTAAGGATACGTGAGGAAGAGTAGATGGCCGGTCAGTGTGTGTTCAATGGGAGCCGTACGTGTGTCCGTCTACCTTATCTCGGTGCGGTCCTGTGGGTCAGCCAGCTCCCGCTGCTCTCCTCCGGGCTCCTCTCCCAAAAATTCCACCGCTGCCGCTTCTGCACCACGAGAAAAGTTCGAAATCCACCCCCCCAAAAAAAATCACTTGAACGACTTCAAATAAATCTCCTCGGTGCCTTTGACACTTTTTTTTTTCCACCAGCTCCAATCCAGGCTGCCAAAATTCAAACCCAAAAAAAAAAGCCCCAAATCAATAAAAGCACTTCTCCTCACACAGTCGTCCAATTGTTGTGCGCATGACGGTGTAACTCTTACAGGGCTTGTGGGTGGGTGGGTGGGTGAGGGTGCGGGTGCTGCTGGGGTGGAGCGGCGTGGACCTCCGCTCTTGGTGAGGAGGCTCAATCAGAGCCGTGTCTGTGGACTCCAAAAAGTGATCCTGGCCAAGCGCGAGGTGTGCGCAGACTGAGAACGAGCGCGCCTGTCTGTGCGCAGGGAGAGGGGAGAGAGAGGAAATAAGAGAGGGAGAGAGAGAGAGAGAGAGGGAGGAGGAGAGAGAGAGAAGGGAGGACAACAGAGGCTCTACAGTGGTGAGGTCGTGAGGAACAGGTTGTCCGAAAAGAAACACTGTATGCAGCTCTCCTTTTGGTTCCGATGGGTCACCATGGAGTTGTGCAACATTTGGGAGGAATTCAACACCAATTAGTAGCTAAAAAGTCTTTTTTTTTTCTTTTTCTTTTTTTCCTTTTTTTCTTTTGAGGTGGTGGGGGGGGATTCGTAACCAATTATATGTGACAAGCAGTAAAAGATAGACACGTTTCCCTTTCGCTGTTCCTCTCGAGAGGGCTGCACTTACGCGTTCCTCCACAAGAGGGCTCACTTTCAGCTCAACACACATTCAGCTGTACCTGTGCTCGACGGACACTTTATTAGGTACACCAACTGCACAATACAAGAGATACGTAAAATATCAGAGATATTAATGTGATTTGTTACACTAATGTATACTTAATACACAAATTTAGAGCCAAATATTAACTTTATATGCTCAGTAAGATCAAACAAATGTTTATTATTTTTCTAGCATTGTGGCTTCAGTTGTCTTTTTGGATGACTTTTACAGGTTAAATGCACTCAAATATGACCCACAAGCATCGACTCAGTCCCCATCCATGCTACAGGAGGTTATGCTCATTAGCAAGACAAAGGGAGGGTAGATAACAATTATTAAAAATCTATAAATCAAGTTGAATTTACACTGAGGTTGTGCTGTGCATTTCAAAGCAAGCCGACAGTAACACATGGAAAGTAAATAACACTTAAAACACATTGAAATATTAAAAGCAAAATAATTTACTGTACTGTTTCTATTTCTATTTTTGGTAAACATATATTAGACACAGTATTAGTTTAGGTTATGACTGTTGTTATGTCTCAAAGTTTGCAGCAATTAAAAAATAGTTTTGTCATGATCTGGCAGTAGAATATTATTTACATCATCTTTTGGAAAATCCTCCTGGTCTGGCCAACATCTTTTGCCTCTAATGAAATTACATTTTTATTATTATTTATTAACTTGTCACAGTGTGACAAAAACTAGCCAGTTAAAGATTGCAGAGACAGCAGGGGTGAATCATTTTCTCACGTGAACGCAATCTTGATTGGTGGGACACACGGATGCTCTCGCAAAGAATAAATATATACATTTTATTTTTTTATTATTTTCTCTTAAGATGGCAGAGGTTTTCTGTCTCACATTGGTGAGATTTATTTGTATTTCGTCAAACTAAAATAGCAGCAGCAACAACAAAACACTTTCCTTTTTACTTTTTTTTTTTTAAATCTCTTATTTGTTTGGTTCCTTGGACTGTGCTTATTTGATTAAATCCATTGTGGCAAAGAGTTTAACCTTGAGTTTCTTTAATACATATTTGCTTCCAACTGATTGAAAATCTGCACTTATATCAGGGGTGTCCAAACTTTTTCCTCTGAGGGCCACATACAGAAAATAGGGCAAGGGCCACTTTGATTTTTTTTTTTAAATTTATTTATTTTTTATTTATTAACACATTCATTGCCAGACCAGCAAAAAAAAAAAATGCATAATTTGACGTCTTTTTCCGTCAATGGCAGTGATTGAGTTAAACATGGTAAAAATCAATGAAGCAATTATAAATTGTTGATGTAATGAGTAGTTATTTATTGAAAACTGCTAACAGTCACAAGGCAAACAGTGACCCCTGTGTGCCATTATAATAGATATGCCTCTCCACTGAGCAGCAGCTGATGCCAACTTGACATTCTGAACCACAACAAGAACAATCGGTCGTCAACTGACCACACTTAAGAACCATTAATCTAATGTGATGTTTTCACAAATTGGACCTTGACACTAAGCAACAAGTGGATGAAACTTTTTATTTCTGAGACTGAATTATTAGCTGCAAATTTGTGTCTTTGCATAGCTAGAAATGTTTAATCCGCCCTCTTTTTTTTTTTTTTTAAACAGCATTGAAAAAAAAAATAATTGTATTTCCGCGAGCCGCCAAAAAATGTATGGCGGGCCGCAAATGGCCCCCGGGACGTAGTTTGGACACCCCTGACTTATGTGGTTGGAGCCTATTTTAGTGCACTACCGTCATCCGTCAATATCATGTTTGAGCCACTATGGTCACGTAAACATGTAAAGAGATCTTATTCATCATCATGATTGACCAAATATGTTTATCATAATCTCCTGTGGTGAGTCACTTGGCCCTTAATCCAAACACACAAACGCACACTCACCACCACCATCACCACTTTGGTTCACCTGCATGAGCTCCATTTCAACAAAACCTAATAATTCTATTAATAAAAATAGTATAATGGTAATGTTGATAATTGAGGTTGATCACGCTGTGATGTGTTCCTAATATTTTGACCCACATGCTCGCTGCAGACTAAGCTACAATAAATATATTCATATCCGTTGACCAGTGAGTGCACACTGAAAGCATATACATAAAAAATGTATTTGTGGTGACATTAGCACAATTTGAACTCTCATCCTACATCCCAGCGAAGCACAAACGAGCCTCGATTCAATTGAGACATTATTGAGATAAAAATGCATCATAATTTCATGCAGTGGTTAAAGCATCCTCGCAAGAAATGACATTGGACTCTAATGCAGGCTATCACATCTGAGTGATATTCCTGCAGACATATGAGCTGAGTAAACTGGAGATGCATTAGCAAAGCGCACTTATTGATAAGCGGCCACTGAGGCGTATGTTTATTGTGCTCACTGTATGCAAAAGTTACAGAAAGCTGGTTATATTATATATAATTGTTGCTGGCAAAGTTGAGCTTGAACATATTTTGAAAGTACTCTTACATTGGCTGTAATGCTGTATTCTATACTGGTACTGTTGTTTTTTTATTTGTGATGTTGACTTCACATATTGTATTAAGCAGCTTGGACAGAAACATCTACTGCTTTGATGTTGTTTGATATTGAGTTCCATATTTCCTTTTGTATGGGTTATAATCACACGTTACCTTTTTGCCATCACTGTTGGTCTTCTGTGGTGTCATCACGAAGCTAAACAAAGTACTGTGAAAGCAAAACTTGCAGAGCACAGTTCTCATAACTTCATGCATGACACTTTTTCCATGTTTAAAATTTTTGGTCAACTTTTTAATTCCAATCATCTTTAAAATGTTTTCTTTTTTTATTCCATGTTTATAAAAAAAAAAAAAAAAAAAAAAAAAAAACAGGGCTGTTAAACTAATTTTTGTTGCATGCCAGATCGTAGTTAGTTTCCTTTGTATGGCAATTATGACTATGAGCCCAAATATATGTACAGTATGATCACCTCATATTACATATTTACAACAAATTGATGAATAGCGAATTTTGAATTCAGAGGCCAGTAAAAATTGTTTGTTCAAATATTACATTTATTTGAAAAGGGGTAACACAAGAAAAACTTGCAATATCAATGATTTTGAAAATGGAATGTGCAATTTTTAGCAGGAAATATGAAATTGTTTTTGCGGGCCACGTAAAATAAATTGGTGGGCGCCGGGTCTTAGTTTGAAACCAGAGCGGGCTGCACTGGCCAACTGGCATACAGGGCAGTTGCCCGGTGGGCCGGCCACTTTTAGAGCCGCTGCAGTGCTTTTTAACTCTTTTACTGCCACACATTACCACAAAGGACTTTGATATGACAAAGGCTTTGGTCATTCACGTCATCCTTGAAAACGTTCTATTTAATCAGATTTATCAGCTTTCATCATGTTACGTTGTAATTCCATACACCGACAGCCCATTGAAAAGAGATACAATGCTGCCATCTGCTGACCTTAGTTGGTGAGTGTTTTTTTATTCCACAACCCATTGACCAGGCAGCGCTGCACTTAGACGTTCCACTGCCCATTGAATTAAAAAAACAAACAAAAAAACGTAGTTGACTTAATTTAACGATTATGGCTGCATACATCGTGATTTTCCTAATCGTTATTAAATGTTTTTGGCGGTCAGAGTTTATTATTTTCCTACATTTTACCACATGAGACTGGCCCACAATTTAGAAGGAGAAGTCCATTAATACATTTTAAATATAGATAGCAAACCGAAACGTTATCAATAAACATCAATGGCAGAACTACATGTTAGGCAAGAGTCGGACTGGTGGGCCTAAGACAAAATGCCAGGGCCGATTTTTTTTTGTGCCAGTCCAGCCCTGCACCAGAGGTACATTAAAGATACACGGTAAGCTAATAGTTAGCCTAGCTTCTTCTTTTTTTTTTTGTATTTTCTTTGAGTCACGATACACAATATATTGAAAGTCGGGAAAAATTTCAGTTGTACATATCGATGGTCATTCATCATACAGTTTAAGTGATTTCTAAAACACTTTCATTTGATGTACATCATACTCAGTCTATACAGAATGAACGTGAACAGTTAATAAATGAGTAGAATACGAAAGAGACAATATTTGATAGGTTAACAAGCGTTTTCCCCCTAACTCAATTTAAAACAAACTACCAAAATCCACGCCAGACCAATTTGCAAGCAAACACCGTCCATCACTGTTGAGGTTTGTGGTGGACCAACTATAGGGACAACGCAGAAAACACTCAATATGATGGGATTTTATTTAGAGCAGCCATCAGAGCGCTGCACACATTAATGTGATATGAGCAGCTTAGTTAACGCTTTTTTCTCTGGCACCAAGGTCTGTAATTGATGTTCCATCAGCGCAATTCAATAAGAGCTCCAAGTGCTGTATATCAGCGCCGAGCACTTCCCACACACCAACAGCTAAATGGACAGGAAAGATACACTTGAGACCGTCAATAACTTCATTGTATGCGCGCATGTGTGACACCAGCGCGAAAGAAAGGCAACTATTAAATTGTGACGTGAGTCATCAATACACGATACAATACAAAGTCTCGATGGTAAATTAAACACGGTGTTTGAAGAATAGATTAGCGCTGGTGGATGGTGGTCGCGAAGGCAGGACGACACTGTGATAATGAACTGCTGGGCTGCTCTGGAGTGAACAAAGGCCTAATTTGAACTGTTCGTTGATGTCCCTGAATACACCGAGTAAAGATTTCGACACGTTTGTAGCAAGTCTTTCCAGAAGAGTGCCAACTATGGAACGACAAAGTGTAGACGTGTAACGTAGTAGCGATTGGGAAACACTGGAACATGTGCAAGATAGACCAACATAAGGAGACAAAATGTTGTTGCCGTCCACTGACTTTGGCTGGTCGACGTCAACCTCTCCTCTCACCAAACACACACACTCTTCCAGAAAGGACCATTTTTCACTGCGTAATAGGCGGCCAGGCACACGCCCTTGGGATTCGATAATTCATAACCTCCTCCCTTCCGATATCGGATGGTGTGTAGAAATGGGCTGAGACCAGGGGTGAGGAGCGGGAGGGGTGTCTGGAGGGGGGCTGCATCATTAGAGAGGAGAAGTAATGGCTCTTATTGATCTCCCCCACTCTCTTGCTCTCCTCTCTCTCCCCCTCACCATTTCATGTTTAAAACAACACCGATCCTCTTTACCTTGACAGCTGCTGACATTCTGATCAGAGCGCTGGGAAAGAGGAAACAACAGATTGGACGTGAAAAGCATCACAAGATGAGAGAAATAAATCTGCAATGTTTTGTTGTCTTAATGACTTACTGTGTGAAGTCATTGTCATAATGCAATGGTGAATGTGAAAAGTTGGAAAAAAAATACAATCAAATTCAAGCACACAGTTTTGAGGCTATTATGCTCTTTTTAAGGCTGCAAACAATCATTACTGTCACTAAGAAATAAAAAGGTTAGTAGTAACCTCTTTCCATCTTTGTGGTCTCTTTCACATTTGAGTGCTTATTAAAAAAAAAAAAAAAAAAGTGTCAATTCGGATTTCTCCACACACAAAATATTGGATGTCACCCCAAGACTTGATTGTTTGCTGGTGTTCTAAATAGTCATTAATGATGCTCTTTCTTGTGTGCACAATTAGAGCCAAAAGTGATGTCAGTGATCAAAGTTTGTTTTTTTACTAACTTTTACCCTATGTCGTTGCAAATTACAACAACAACAACAACAAATGGAGGGGGGGGGGGAGTCAACCGCAATGGTATTTTTCACGTTGTTTTTTAAATCAATCAATCTATTTACTGTATCTCTTAGCTAGCTAGCTATACTGTAACTTGCCCACAGGCCAATGAATTTTTTCACATTTTTTTCCCACATTTTTATCTATCTATCTATCTATCTATCTATCTATCTATCTAGCTAGCTAGCTAGCCAGCTAGCGTCTCTAGATAGTGTGGGCTAGGGCACACAGAGACGAACAACCATCCACACTACAATAATGTACTATATATATATATATATATATATATATATATATATATATATATATATATATATATATATATATATATATATATATATATATATATATATATATATATATTATATAATTGTGTTGTTTTTTTTTCACCCAACCAGTCAAAACGTACTCAATGTAAGAGAAACCCATGCTAACTTCCTGTGCCGGATCCTGTCACAACCCAGTGTCAAACATCATCTCCTCACAACAAGCAAGTCGTGATATCTTTCTGTGCTCACGTACATCACCAGTCAAAGTGATGTGTGCACCACTTTGAAAAGTTTGACTTATTTGGTTATTCATCCAGCCACCCATCTCCTAAAACGCTAATCCTGATGAGCGTTGGCGACTATACCTGCCTTGCACTGGATGAGAGGTGGAGTACACCTTTGAGTCTTCAGTCTGTATAATAGAGGGAAAATGGAAGCCATCATGTCACTTTTATTATTATGCATCACATGAGGCTCTGTGACATACAGTATGAATCATATCTGCTCACAACCTTGACACCATGGGGGCCTTTGCTACAAGAAAGTCACTTCCTTTATACCTTTGGCCACTGATGCTCTCCCTCCCTCCACCTTTTGCTTCCATAACAGCACACCAGTATTCAACACTTCCTTTCGTTTCTATCTGTGTTGAGGTGGTGTCTCGAGGGTCACCTCATTGCATCC
Source organism: Festucalex cinctus (assembly GCF_051991245.1). Lineage (NCBI taxonomy): Eukaryota > Metazoa > Chordata > Actinopteri > Syngnathiformes > Syngnathidae > Festucalex > Festucalex cinctus. The sequence continues at coordinate 25,261,718 of NC_135414.1, forward strand.
TGAGCGCTAACAAGCAAACCGCTAGGAAGCCAGGCGAGTGATGACTCTACTAGCTATGCATTCTTCTGTGCACGAGAGTCCCACACAAAACCGAAGTCTAGCCAAGCCCGGGAGATGCGTTGATAAAGCTATGTGAAAGCAAGTGTCCACAGAGCTGCGATGCCCAAAGGAAATCATCAGTGCAGGAGAAATGTCGGCCCTCGTCTTGTGACCCCCGCAGATAAAAAAAAAAAACGCACTTTATCAACTCAGTCACGGCCCCCGAGAAGCTATCATACAACACCCCCACACACACCCTTTAAGAAGCTTGACTGCTCCGACATCAAAAGCTGTGTGTGAATCTCGGCCATTAATAATTAATGATTTGCCACAAAGAGTGTCTCGAGGTCTCTGCATTCCCATCTCTTAGAAGTGCAGTCTGCGCGTGTATGCGTGTGTGCATGTGTCTGGTTGCTAACGGAGACACACTTTACTCAAACAGTCTCGATTGATGGTAGTTATGTCAACGGCATCCTTGAAAGACTCTCACACAATCAATTAACTGCACTGGTCAAATGTGGGCTACAACCATAACATGCATCATAATGAGAGATGTTCCTAATACAGTTGTTCCTTGAGAAGTTTAACTTCCATGATGACATGTATCTGCAATTGGCTGGCAACCAGTCCAGGGTGTACCCCGCCTACTGCCCAAAGCCAGCTGAGATAGGCTCCAGCACCCCCCGCGACCCTTGTGAGGAGGAATAAGCGGTCAAGAAAATGGATGGATGGATGGATATCTCAAAGTATCTTTTCCCATTGAAATGAATGGAAATACAAATAATCTGTTGTCAAACAAATACCAAAATTGTTTGGTATTTGAAAAAGAAGGTGTCGATATTTAAAGTCGGAAGACAGCAACAGACAGTAGGTGGTTTATTCACGATGTAACGCAAGTCCCCAGTTATGTTATCAAACTGCTTTGTGCCTCGAGATAAGAGCATGTAAAGCCATTCACACGCACCTTAAACAAACGAATGAACTCAATAAAAAGGCATGATTGGTCCCCTTTGAGTATGTGGCCATTGTTTGCGTCGTCTATTAGTGCAGGCATTCTGGTGATGGTTTTACTTTCTGTGTTTGGGAGAAGGGAGGAAAAAAATCCAATCCAAAACAAGCAGGGAATAGTAGCTAGCATGTGTTAATTGAGTGCTATATAAACAGTCCTGATGAGACCTTGCATTGAGTCAGCGATGAGAGGCTGATGACAATTGACTCAGCATCTCTTCATTTCCAATAGCAATCACAGTGTCACATCTCTGCGGCCAATTAGGATTTTCTAGTGAACAGGAGATGAATCCAGTGGGATTCCGAGTGGCTTTGAATTAGTTGTCCTCTTTAATAGCCTCTATTTCTTTCTTACCTATAAACCATGTGGAGACCGCACGGCGCCAAAACAAATTCAACTCAAAGTGTTCAATATTTGCCCAGTTTTCCACCACATGCAGCGTTCCGTTGAGACGTCGCTTTCTTTTGATGGATTTGTTCTATTACCAATTTGGCTTCACGGAGAGACATTCAGGAAGTGTATTTTGTTGAAGAATCTGATTTGTGTTCAATTTGTTTCCCAAACAAGAAATCTCATGCAAAGGAAAATCCAATGTCCCTGGAGGCAGCATGTAGACAAGGAAAATGTGTCTAAAAATTGTAAATATGTACATAAAATTGAAATGAATTGAATGAATTTCAGCTCCTGGTTCCTCCTCAGCTGTGATTGGCTGGCACAAAGTCCAGAGTGAATATGTCGCCTCTCGATAGCTCACCCACGACCCAAAGGGGGAAAAGCACTTTCGAAAACTGAATGATGGATGCAATAGATCAGAGATGGGAAACTTAAATGCTGGAGGGGGCCACAAATTTTCATCAGTGATGCTCGGGGGGCCACATAGAACCACAGACAAAATATGTGCAAATGTGCTCTTAATATATTTCATTTTGATAATACATTTGGTAATGCATGTATAAAAGAAACACTATCTGAACCTAGCAACAAACAATAACCGCATACTGTAGGCCTACAGTTTTTTGTTTTGTTTTTTTGTTTGTTTGTTTGTTTGTTTGTTTGTTTGTTTTTGCCAGCACAAAGGGATCTCTTGCAAAAATGACCATTCAAGGACAGCACAAAACTGCTCAACACCAAACCAATACTGTATTAAGTGCAAGTATTCATTTTGTGCATTATTTCACAAAAATAAAGTCAGTCAAAATATATATATATTATTGCGGTACTATGTTCGTCCTGTGTGTCAATCCAAATTTACAAAAAAGTAATCAGGCAGGCCTACTATTGTAGTATGGGGCTGTATATAAAACCCAGTGTAACCGCAACAAAGCCATGCCTGCCATCTAGTGGTGAATGGTGACATGACAATTTAAAGCTACAGTTGATGCATGCTCACAATTCGGCACCCCCAACTTTGTATATTTGAAGTGTTTTTTTGTTTTGTTTTATATATATATATATGTATACAGTATTTTACCCACTTTTTTCCCATGACAAATCTGTATTTGTAAAAAAAAAAAAAAAAAAAAAAAAGACTAATTTAGAATGTTAAAATAATAATAATAATAATAATAATTATTATTATTATTATTATTATTATTATTGTTATTATTATTATTAATCAAGGGACCACTCAGAGTGTGGTGCGGGGCCGCATGTGGCCCGCAGGCCAACAGTTGCCCATTACAGCAATAGCCAGAAATGACAATTATGTCGAATGTTTATGTTTAACTGCGTGCTTTGAAATTGCTGCTCCATAAAACACACACATGCTCAGATGCACTTCCCAAGTTCCATAAAAGTTTACGAAACGAAGAGTATATTTTTATTTGATTTATCCCCAATTTTTCCAAATCATAACTCTAGAAAGAAAGAGTTTAATTGGACCGCAGCTTATAGTTGTTCTCTGGAACAAGTAACGCATTCTCCCTCCCACATGTTCTGTACATGAATTTGATTAGCGCCTGGGTGAAGGCCAACCAACATGGAGTCGTCCAATATCACTCCGGATAAAGACGTTTGCTCTTCCTTCCTACTCAATCACGTCCGTACACAAACAACATGGGCGTGTGCAAATTGCTAGCCAGCGCCAGAAGAATTAGAAATTAGACACCGTGCAGGGGCGCAACTCTGAATTGATGTTTCTGCCTCTTGCAGATGTGATGGTGCCAGGTGTCATAGGGGAAATGTTATCATCGCCCGTGTAATGGAATCCTGGCGCGAGGTGGGCGAGGCCGCTGCGATTGTGTTTGTCAGGACTTCCTGAAAGATGAGTATAGATTTTCTCCAATCCGATCTTTTCCATCCGTATCCCGATCAATTTAATGAGCTTTATTGCTATGGAAGTGCCCTCACAATATTGCCGGAGCAATAATTTGAGGCTTAAATCAGATAAGAGTGTCATATTATCCGAGGACATTGTGTGGATGTGGGTTACAGTAAAGAAAAAGAAAAACAAAAACACTTATTGCAACTACTTGATTACACATCTTGATTAGTATACTTGCAGGATCAAATGATGGTCAGATGTTTCGTATTGAGTCTATTACATTATTTGCAAAATGTTTTTGAAGCAAAGCAAAAAGCTCAATAGAAGGCTTAAAGGGGCTGTCTGCCGGATTCACTCAGGAAAATGCACTTTTTAAATACAGGATGTACACACTTTAACTTTCTCTCAGTCTACACATCTGTGTTTTTGTTAATCTTTTGTGGTAATTTCGTCCGAAACCCCCACCTCCCCAGCCTGTATTTTGCCATTTTGTGTTTGTTTTGTAAACAGCGGGATGTTTCTGTGGAAAGACAGTATTTACAACCCTCCAGCCAATCGGATTATTATTATTTTTTTTCTCACTCACTCACTCACTCACTCACTCACTCACAGAAGCTTACGTGTGTGATTGAGTGAGTGAAGAAAAAAAAAAGGGTTGTAAATACTGTCTTTCCACAGAAACGTCCCGCTGTTTACAAAACAAACACAAAATGGCAAAATACAGGCTGGGGAGGTGGGGGTTTAGGACGAAATCACCACCAAAGATTAACAACAACACAGATGTGTAGACTGAGAGAAAGTTAAAGTGTGTACATCCTGTATTTAAAAAGTGCATTTTCCTGAGTGAATCCGGCAGACAGCCCCTTTAACTCATTCACTGCCAATGACAACTATAGACGTCAAAAATCCAAGCAAACAGCCAGTGTTAATTTTGAAAAAAAAATAAATAATAATAATAAAATTAAATTAAATTAAAATTTTAATTAAAAAAAAAGACATTTCAATTTAGTTTTAGTTATAGTCTTCTGACTAAATATAATTAAAGCCTTAGTCATAACTTACTCACCTGATTGTATTTTAGTTTTAATCCAACTTTAGTCGACAAAAATAAGGAGCAATTTTAGTCGACTAAATTGACTTCTGGAGGTCGAGACCCAGTTTGTGGTCTCAGTAAGACCAAGACCAACCACTATGCACGATGGTAGCACTGAGCAATGAAATTGTTGTCATTGTTATTATTAATAACAATGGGGATGAATAAATATGAATGAAAACAATGAATAACTAAAACTAAATTCAAATTTCTTGTCAAAATTTGCACTGGCTGTTTGCTTGGATTTTTGACGTCTATAGTCGTCATTGGCAGTGAATGAGTTAAGTATACTTTGATTAAGACTCATTCTAAAATAATTGTCTAGCTAGAAAATCATATAATGTTACATGCAGTTCCGTAACAGACATAATGAGCGCATGTGAATCGACAGGCTTACATTTATGTGTGGATTGAGAGACGAACACGTAAAGCGAACGGCCAGGTTATGGTTACATAATGCGCATCACGGAAGCACTGAGATTCCTCCCAGCTGAATCCCTCAGTAGATCATCATCAGAGCCTTTTCTGTTCACTGCTTTATCTCGCCCTATTCAAGTAAGTCATCCAGCAGAAGAAGCCAGATACGCCGTCTTCTTCTTTCTTAAAGGTCAAAATGGAGAAAAACGTGTTCAGTTGACAGTAATGGCTTGCCGTGCTGGGATTGGATCTTTCGTAGTGTGGGCTAATTTTTTTTCTCTTGAACCTGACCCAATGCCATAAGAGGGTCTGATGAGCTGTATATAGGAAAGTGCAGTGCAGTATGGGGATTTAAGGATCACTGATGCTAAGTTCAATCAGGATGAGGATGCATACTCAAAACACACAAGGATTCATTTTGTATTAATTTGGAAAACATTCATTAAGTCCTGTCAAAGATCATTCGGAACCAAGATGGTTCTTGCATCGATTTTAACAGTTTGGTTGTTAGGCAAAGCAGAGTGCCACACTGAATTTTCTGTTGCCTTCAAACTATCATCTCCACATTATCAACTTTTTTCTCAGGATGTGTTGTATGCGCGCATATGTTTCCCTAATGAAAGTGTGTGAAATACAACCTGAGGCTAAGTGTCTTCATGTATCGGGTGACATTACACACCCGTCGTCATATGCTCACTATGCGCTCAATAAGTGACGAGTACAACGATAACATAATGTAGATGCCTCGAAAAAATAAACAAGTCCTGTGACACATACTGATTTACAGTATTAACCCCACTGTTGTCATTTACTGGAGATCATACGATACATGGACAAAAGTAACGGGACACCTCCATTTCGGGTGGTCAAACGTCTTCAAACGCGGGTCATATTGTAGTTATAGTTGACCTCTTTGACCTCGTAGACAAGTGGTACAGTAAGTTTTAACAGTAAGAATTATGATATTTAAATTATGGACTAGTAGGCATTAGGGATGTAACGATATCCAAACATCACGATATGATAATTATCACAATATTGTGGGGGGGTGGCGATATTTAAAAAAGGTCACAATATTCCCATTAAAAAAAAAAAAAAAAACTCATACTAAAAAAACAAAAAGCACAATATTGTATATATAACAGCAATGCATATCATCTACAATCTCTAATAACAATATTGAGACACTTACTTGCTAATGCAAGCACACATTGATCGCTTCACAAGAAAATTACATTCCCCTTCATCTGACAGCATATATTTTAAACATAAAAGGCCAGAACATCCCTAATGAAAATCAAATTGCACTAATAAACTAGCCACTAGAAGGTGCTAGAACTGCACAAACGGAAATCAATGTGACTTCTTTTTTTTTTTTTTTTTTAGCAGATGTGTTCCTTTTAAATATTGTGAACATGACGACGATATTGTGGAAGTTTTGATATCACGATATTGCCCTTATTGTTACATCCCTAGTAGGCATATGACGTTAAAGAGCGTATCTCTTACCTAATATGCTCTTTGTGAGAATCCTAACAACCACCCCATCTCACAACAGACAGGAATTGCCCCTATACATATTTTAGGGATATTTTGTGGCAAGCTGTTCACCGATCTAGACTTTGACACCTGAAAGTGAATCAAAAAATATACATGAGTTACATTTTGTGCAGAAAACATCACTACATCATTTCCTATAACACGTCTCTTGTGCAGACGCACTGCCAACAAAACAACAATGTCATTATTGGATGTTGCCATCCGACCCTGGTAATTTGTCTCAGGCACAGAAAAACACAGTGACACACACAAGAGGGAGTCAAGTCACTGGCAGTGGGGGGAAAAAAAGAAAGAAAAAAAAAAAAGAAGCCTGGGGAGAATGAAAAGTATTCGCAACAAACATATAGTACAAAATGAAAACACAGCAACAATAATCTAAACTAATGTTCCATATTTGATGTACTGCACACTCATCAGACAGTTACTGGGTGCACCCACACATCATTTCCAGTGTCTAAACTCATATTTCCAGAAAGAGGCACTGATGTATATTAATGTTTAGAATGGAAGGAACACTGTGTAGCGCTCATGGTTGTCAAATCAAATTCAAACTACCAGCTGAAAGCGTCAATCAAAACTAAACCTGATTAGTATTTTCCAGTGACAGTAAGTATACGCTGACTGGTCAACATCAGAACTTAAGCTCCTTTTTACAACTACAACTTAAAATTTAATTTGGCATGACTTCCAACCTTCTTCACAAGTAGATGCCAACTTCCAGCAGTTCCATCCCTCTTGGGGTAAAGCAGCACTCCCGAGTAGCACTGGCACTGGAATTGGTCCAACTCCAGCCTTGGAAGTTGCCTTTTGATCAGGTCGACATTTCCTGTTCCTGTAACCCCCCCCAACTACATGAATTAATGCAGCTAGCCCCACCAAGACTCATTGGGGCTGTCAGAAGACTCTTTAGTTTAAATTCTCCATTAGCAAACACGGATGCGGCCGCATATAAACATATTGGTTAAGTAGATGAGAGCGCCTTTATAGCCGCTCCCTTTGTGAGCTGTAAACACATGCTGACATCACTGTAATGAATTGGCCAGGATGCAGCAGATGGCACGCAGCCATAAGAAACATGCGGGGGGTGTTGAAAAAGTCTAAATGATGTTTTATGCAGAATAACTGGTCCCAGAATTGGGATTGCCAACCGCCGTGCTGAGACGCAAGAGTTTGCCGCAAGAGATCATCAGGTATGCTACTGGAAATTAGTTTGTCAGAAAATGATTTCTTTACTACAAAATGTATCTCTGTGAATATATCTATGCTGGGGGCATACAGTGATAGGCATAACAATTAAATTCTTATCTTCCAATCAATTGCAGAAGGTACACTTACCTTGCATGTCCAACGTTCTTGGATTGATAAATACGCAGTGTACATTTTCTATTATAAAAAACAAACAAAAAAAAAACCATTTATTTCCATAATACATAAATATTCTCAGTCATTTCATAAGCACGTCAAATAAATTGCATTTGTACGCGATAACTTGTTTCTCCAGGGAGAGAATAACCTGTGGCACAGCACGCCGTAATCACAACAGCCACACGCCAGCTCAAGTCTCATTATGACTGATGGAAAAGTAAAAGTGGGTCTGAATATTACTTTTTTTTATTTTAAAGTGCTTTATTTCTAATATTTAAAGTTTAAATGTCTGTTTTAAAGGAGACGTATTGAAAGGAACTCTAGCTTTTTGGGGTTAAATGTTAGAAATTAAGCATAACAAAGGCCGGTATATTTTAGATTTCTCTTATTTTCAAGGCAACATAGTAATTTTTCTTTGCGTTAAGAGTAGAGAATTAAATGTTCACATTTAGGAGACGAAAAAAAATATTTTCATTTAATAATCAGTTGTTCTACTTTATACTTTTGGAGAATTATCAAAAATTTGAATGAAAGGGTAATGACAAAAAGGTCCAGGGTAACAACCACTGCCGTAGAGAACTACAACATATCCTATTGGGCATCCTCCAATTGTTTGATATGTAGATATATAGAGAATTGAATCTTTAAATTTGAATTTTACAGCATTTGGAAACTGCCTGAAAAGTCATACCAAAGTTTCAAGCTCAAAATGTTAAACTTGACCTAACCTCGTGAAATTTCAGCTCAGTTAGCATCTGGGTTTTGTTTTTTGATGACACTGCAGAAAACAAAATATACATGAGAACAATTGAAACAGAAATAGAATGATGTTGCTACTGGGAATAGAACAATCAGAGCTCGTTTGGGGCACCCCAAAAGTAAAAAGGTTTTTCAACAAATAATCAAATAGATTAAGTTTAGTTAACCGTCTATTGAATGGTATTGGATCTCTACCTAAAATTGTATAACTTATTAACTAAAGAACTTCCAGTTTTGCCCCTTGTTGACATATCAAATACTGTAACAAGCACGTAAAATACAGTCTCCAACACTAGGACTCCAATGTAGTACACATCAGTGCAAAAGAAACTTTGTCTGATCTTGATTTATTCTCATTAAAAGGGGAAAAAAGCAGGAAGAAATGAAAATTAAGTCATGGAAAGAAAAATATATATATAACAATTTTGTAATATTTTTAAATCCCCCAAATACCATATCACAAACAGAAAAACTCTACACTTAGGTAGGTGTAAGTCAACCTGAAAAAAGCGAAGAAAAAAAAGAAAAGAGGTGGTTAAATAAATTTTCTTCATGGTACACAATATTCAATATTTTTTTTGTTCAAATCTTCTCAAGTCAACATTACAATTTTTTTCTTTTTTTAACAGGAGGATTTATTATTCGCTGCACCTCATCTAGTAAGAGGGAGGAGAGACAGCCGAGAGCAAAAAGGGAAAACAAATAGACTATTGTCAATGTGATTAGCTGGAAATCAAAACACTGGCCAATGTCGAGAACTGCTTAAGTACCTGAAGGTGGAAATAAAAATATGTATAACTAAAAAAAAAAGAATGCTCTGAACCACCACCAACACCTCGAAAAGAGGAACCACTGAGTCGAAACAGCTCAGCTTTTGTCAACGTAGAGCAAAATCAAACGGCAATGGGTGTATTTACAAAAGTGTGAAAACGCTGGAAGAGGATGTACAATGCAGGCTGTCATGAAACACACCAACATAAACCCGGGTTTTTACCATAAAGGAAAAGACTGCAGAGTAAATAATAACAAATGGAGGAGGAACATGTAGGAAAATGATTATAGCTGTCCAATGAAAAGCATGTATCTTCAATTATGTTGATGTTTATTTCCTTCCTTTTTGCCTGAAAAACAACAATGTTCCATGATTTTCATTGGACAACAACATATGTTAAGTCTTGGTCAGTCCAAAAAAATAATAATAAAAAAAAAAATCCAAAGATGACTAGTTCGGTTTTCCCCTCGGGACAGCCTGGTGGCATTCGAGTCAAACGCAAGAGTTGAAGATTGGATGTCTTAAGACAAAAATCCTGTATGAAAGAGGGGGAAAAAAAGAGGGAGGAGCTAAGAGGAAAGAAGCTTCCATATCCTGAGGTGGATAATGACCAGGTTGATAACGGTTAGAGGTGGCTAAGACACTGAGTCCCGTGGTTGTACGTCTTCGATCAAAGAAGCCATTGTGAATGATTTCTTGTTGAGGTAACGAGACTAAAAACTCTCATTGTCCTCTTCATCATATTTTCTTCTCTTTGAGGTATCATCATCAAATGGCTTCCTGGACAAACATTTGTATCAAGCGTGCTTGTCCTCTTAATGCTTCTGCTCATTTGTTAGTCCACTCACACGTGTGAAGTCGGGGGGGGGGGAGGGAAAAAAATTGAAAAGTCCCAAAGTCCTTTTGCTCTCTCTGGTTCTCGTTTGTGAACTGGGGTTGTGTTTAGCAGCAGGGATACAATCAAGCTGACAGAAGCACAAAAAGTCTGGGATGAGTGTGGATAAATGGGATTTAAAGAGAGCGAGCATCCTTTTAAATGAATAGGCTGTACAAAAAAAAAAAAAAAAAGGAAAAAAAGAAGAAATCCCTGCTCGGGCTTTTGTGTAGAGATTCTCTCTCAGGCGGCGCTCAGGAACACTCCTCTCCGATGCGCTGGCAGGAGCGGCCCACCTTGCGGTCCAGCTTGACCATTTTGAGGACGGCCTCTTGGCGCCCGCTGCCCAGGTGATCAAACAGACAGTCGTGCTGCTCCGGGAGCCGATGGAGCATACAGAAGACATAACCTGAAGATGGGGGAAGGAACATGGTTGAGATCGTTTGTACAAGTGGTACTGATAAGATTCATGGATCAAACACCTGTTGCCAATTTGGCTATTCAGCATCATTAGAACCACAAGTTCTAAAAAAATATATTAAAAATGGATGGATGGATGGATGGATGGATAGATGGATGGAAAACTGAACAGTCGGACGTGCATTCAAATATTTTGAGAAGGTCAAATTAACTCACTTGCTCCCTAAAAAATCGTATGAATACATTTTATTTTAAATAATACCAATGTCCCAAAGACATATTTATACGTTTTTTTATGCTAAAGCCTACAGAAGGCTCTGTTTGATGCAGCCTCTGAACTAAAGAGAACGGCAGAAGCAATGGTAGTTATTACAGAAACGGCCAGTAGGTGGCAGCAGAGTATAAAAGATCAACCAGCGCCATGTTGCAACAAGCTGTTTTCCCCACTGTTTTGACAGATTTGTGAATAATGATTAAACTCAGCTATATTCTAATGCTAATTGCTGCAAAACGGAAACAGAAATATACCTTTTCTTTCTTTTGGTAGGTTTCATGTTTGTTTGTTTTTTTATAGCAATAGAACAGAATATTCTGTGGGCCTTGCAAAATCAGTCAAAATCCAGTAAAAGAGCCGGTAGTGATGGTAGTTGCTTCAGTGAAAATGGCTGGGAGTGAATGAGATAAGTTCACCTGAGATGTTACATTACATTTAAGTGCCCAACCGTTAAATCAGCAGATCGTGGCCCTTCAAACATAGGCCAAATTGAATTTTGTAGTCGACCGATTGATCGGTAATCTGTATTTTTTCTATGTATTTTTAAGTCAATTTTGCAACCTACTTTTATTTTCTCTTCTCTGAATGTTAACTATTGTGTTTGTTGATGTTCATGTGTTGTCTTTCCTTGTGTAAAGCACATTGTGTTGCCTTGACTAGAGTTTGAGACCTGTGCTTTAGAGGTTCTACTGTATCCTAAAATTTCAGTTGGACAAACGCAATGATTTATTTATTTTTTTCTCAGTCTATAAACATGACTTGTAGCACTCACAGTCGCTGTTGGAGTCTTGCCACGCATAACAAATCTTATTAGCTGTCATCTTCTTTAAATCCATTCATTAATACGCATAATAACACTGCTGGCATTCAATGAGCAGTGATTAAAAAGCCCAGTTTGACAGCTGCTTGATATGCAATTAAAAATACTGTGATTGCAAAGCGCACCAATGGAGTGGAAGGGAGAGCATTATGCAACATTAAAAGCCTCTCAAATGGAATGGATGTGAAATATTTCCTCTCGCCAAAAGACAACAAAATTGATGCATGCACTGTAATACTTTGGCATCAAAACATTATAATTTATAAAGTAGTTCACCGGAACCTTTAACGTCGCCAATCTCACGTGTGAATGTATCAACTTTCACAAAGTGATGTATCCAGCAGAACCATTAGCAAAGTAATTACCTCATTGGTCAGAAATCACTCTAATTGCATCTTTTCAAAGTAAACAACAGACTATTAGGAATGGATGTACCATGCACACACACACAAAAAAGTGAGTCAATTTGCAATTAAAAAAATGACTCTGGGGGTTTAAACAGATGGTCTTTAAAGCAGTTGAAGCACTGTGACTTTTTAAGTACGTTCATTTGTATGCAAACAAGACGATTAGCAAGTATGGTTATTGGTTTCAATTGCATTAGTATTCATTTTAATTGGCTTATGTTTTACTGTATGTTCAAAGTGAAACATTAAAGCTATCTACACGCCCCCACATCCGGGTCAGGTCACTGACACTTTTTGTGGAGATGGGTGACCAATGCCAGCCTTATACCTCGCCTGTTGTCACAATTATAAACATAAATTGCTGTTGTTGCTATACAAATAAAGTTTGATTTAATTTGAAAGGAGGAAATTCTGTTTTGGCGCCTACAAAAACCATTCTTGTGACCAAGGCCGACAAGTTTGTGCTGTAAAATGTGTAACATTATTTGTATTTAAAACAGTAACATATTAGGTGACATTATGCACATTTACATGTTTTCAATTTCTTTAGTGCTTTATACATGTCAACCGAGAGGACAGTGAACAGTCTAAACGTGTGTCCATGCGCTTGTGTTGTCGTACCACAGCGACAGGAGCCCAGCTCTTGTTGCACCAGCTCCAGTTTGGTTTGGCAGCGATGGCAACGCTTGCGGCTCCGCTGTTTGGGGCCGCCGCGAGATGACGCGGAGGATGACGATGATGACGCAGAACAAGATGACGACAACGACGATGATGACTCCTCAGCCCCCGGCACTTCACCCACTCTCGCTCGCTTCTCAGGAGAACTGTCGCTTTCTGACTCGGAGGCTGCAGACACATAAAGGGCATAAACAACGGGATGAAAGAGGTACAAACGATGGAGTAAATAAAGCAAGTCACCTAAGACATTACATTTATTTATTCATTCAAAAAGTGTTTTGTCAATGGTGATGTGAAATGACAAAAATCAATGTGGTCAGAGGGCATGTTGCATCATGAAATTTAAAGATCTAAAATGAAATTAAACACAGGTGCACAATATGACAAAGATATTTAGGTAATACAAAAAAAACAGACTATAACGTGTATGACTGTAGTTTATACTAATAAAGTTTAACACAATCGCGAGTAAGTAAGAGCATTTTACATTACTTCAGGCTGATCTGCTGTCAGTGAATGGGTCACATATCCTAATATTGTGAGTTGGGAAAAAAGAAAAAAAAAAAAAAAAAAAAAAAAAGAGTTGAAAGAGTTTTTTTTTTTAGATGTCCTCATATAGAAGTCTTAGCTCTTTTAGATGTCATGCCCCAATTAACTTCGTCCATTAAAAAACCCACCACCAAAACAAATCATAATGATGAACCACATGCACCTTTGCTGAGCAAGACACTTTTAAGAGAAAGTGCATGCAGCACAGTGTATTCCAAAAGTAAAAGCAGCTTAACATTTCGCCATTGATCCAAAAAGAATTACATTTTGAGAGTGTCTTAACGTTAGAAACAGAACGTTAGTGATGAGTTGAACAGCTTTGGAAGGGGATTTATTCCATGCAAGACAAACAAATTTGTGACAATGTGATTTGAAAAAAAAAATACATATATTGTCCCAAAGCCATTATACACTTGTGGTTTTAACATACGCTGTCAAAATTTGTGTAACATTGTCATTTTTTTTCATGCAAAAAAATTTGTTTTTCTTAATTACGATCTTGTTTGTGCTATTCTAAAATACCTTATAATTTAATTTAAATTCAATTTAAAATAAATGGATTTTTCCTGATCACTCATCTTACATAGTATGATGATAATAATAATAATAATAATAATAATAATAATAATAATAATAATAATAATAATAATAATCATTTTCGTTAATCTGCACCTTTCAAGACACCCAAGGACACTTTATAGAGCAAAGAAAACACAGTTAAAAATAAACCCCCCCCCCAAAAAAAAAATTGGGCAGATAAAAAAAAATTCATTAAAAAGACATAAAATCAATGCAATAGTCACAACTAAACTATACACTTACACCCATATTAAGTATAGTATACAACTAGATATAATACCCAAAACAACATTCTCTTGCACATTAGTGTCCGAGTCCTGGTCAAGTCGAAAGAGCATGAGAGGACACAGGAAGAGCATGTACCTGCAGCCAGTTTAACCGGTCAGCACGACTTTTCTCATCAATCCTGGAGACTTTTCTTCTGGCCGGGCCGAATGCAGATCAGCGCTCAATAAATCTCTGGGAACTAGGCCAAGCTGAGCTGCCAGATTCTACCGCTCCGCACCATCAATATGAGTGTGTGAACACATCCGGGTGTGCATGCGCTTGTGTGTGCATGTTAGCACATGACCGCTCTCCACACTGGCTTTCATCTATCCTGGCAAAACTCTGTGGCAAACTAAAAGCAACTCAAACTCATATGGAGTACAAGAAAAGGTAAAACATTTTGGACAGTGAATTTTTAATTCCAATGTTAAATATTTAGAAGGAAGGCTCAAAGTTTGTCACCACAATAAATAATGGTCTGTGCCTGTGCTCCCCCTACAGTAGGGAAAAGCAATTTCCTTTCAAATCAAAAGTAGACCTCCACTCAACAACTATGTACAATAAGATTGCACTATTATTAAATTGGGCATTCTAGTAGGTAAGCCATGGTTGCCGTGGCAATGGCAGAAATGCTATTCAATTTATTAAAGCCAGTAAGCTGTCTTAAACCCAATTTACACTGGCTGCGGAACAGACGCGTTGCGTATTCCGTACGCAAGGATAGAACACATTCAAGTCTACGTGTCAATTCACACTAGCTGCGGTGCGGTGCGTCTGCGGTGCGGAACGACTGCGGCGATGCGGAAGGTTTCCGCAAGCGTTCGATTTTTCCAGACGCTGCATGCGGATTTCCATGAAGCTGAAGAAATGACACAAGCCGGACCGGAAGTCAGGCATCTCGCATCAAGGTAAAGCCTGTATATTTCAAAATAAACCCGTTTGAAAACTCTTTTTTTTTGGGGGGGGGGGGGGGGGGGGGCATGACATGAATCGGAGCAGAATAAATTAAACATGACAAAATAACACTAAACACAAAACGTACTTGCCCATGGTAGAACAGACATGGTAGAAGTCACAGAAATAATGTCCAAAAAGCATATCAATGTGACAACAGGCAAGCGTGGCTATTGTTTACAAAATAGGACTCTATGTATACGGTTGTTATCGCGAGAACTCAACTCTCCAGCGTGAACCCCACGTGACCTTGTGGCCTGGTGGGTGCAGATTTCCGGACACGCAACGCACGCGGTGTGAATAGCAGTCCTTGCGGAAGCCGAACGGAAACCGCACCGTGTCCTTTCCGCAGCCAGTGTGAATTGGGTTTTAATGGCGTTGAAGCTCATGTCACATGTATGTAAAAAAAAAAAAAAAAAAAAACTGGTGTGTCATACACTGTATGCATCACATGACCTACAGCTAAAAAGCAAAATAAGTCCATAAGTCTAACATTGTTTCTGCTGTCACTTATAGCAGATCATTTGATTAGTTCTACAACATTTTACACTGAATTTTTACACAACCGCTCTCATCAGCAATACTTCTGCTTAAAATGCAACGGGGTGAGATGTTTTGCAGTCGAGCAGAGACGTACCTGATTCAAAGGAGCGTTTTGTCGGAGTGGAGAGTGCGCTGAAGGCTGTGTCTGTGCTGCATACTTCTGCAACAGAGATGCAGTTCAATAAGAGAGGGAAGAGGTGCGTGACAATGACTAAATGCTGTTTACTGCCATATAGGGTTCATTCTCACCAACAGACTTTAATAGTGTATTGAATTTCCGTGTAAAAGGCATCAGAATCATAAATAATTCAACAATAAATACTATAAATATCCAGGAGAGCAGAAAGGACGTGCATACATGCTAATATAAAATGCATAATATTGACAAGAGGACAGAACAGAACAGAAGGTTTTATACTTGATCATGTGCTGGGTTACCTTTAGTTATATTATATCCTAACGTATTCTGAATATTTATTGCGGCAGGTGTGGCCCAGACTCAATGCAAAAAGGCCAAAAACTGGTTAAAGCTTAAGACATGGCATTCCACTGTACTTTGGTTGTAAAATGACCCTTAAGTCGTGACATTCTGAACATTTTTGGAAAAACATACTTTTTTTAATTAACTTTTAATCAACATTAATACACCTTACCCGAAAAAGTACAGATCGTACAATTTTATGAGGGGTTTTCAGTAACTTGCTTAAGTAAATGACTATAAGTACCTGGTAGTACAAGAAGGAAGTAGGGTAGAGTGGAAATATTTACTGCTTCAAATGTCCTTTTTGTAGCCTTTTTGTCATCTCATCCTGGACGGGCCTTAGCAAATGACCTTGCCACCGTACAACGGTGACGGATGCGATGGCAATTGCAGGTGTCCTCTTTAAGCCCTTACACTGAATAGATAACCCTGAGCTTTCATCTACACTATCGGTGCCATGCAGGACAAATATAGTCTGGACAGCTGCAGCATTATCTAGCTGTCTTCTACAAAAAAAAGTTGCCTTAGTTGGACATAAAGATATAATTTATGTACATGGTCATTATTTGTATACATCCCTTTTATTTACTATGCACAATATACACCAGTATCTATCTCCTAACTTACCGTCCTGAGCAGGTAGGGAGGTCACTGCTGCATCTCCTGGCAAAGGATCATCTGAGGTGTCTGACATGGCTATGAAGGACTGACTGATGCCTTTGTTTGTTTCACTGCAGAATATGTCTGCTTGACTGCTACTGCTGCTACTGCTGGGGCTTGATGAGGCTTTTGAGGCACCGTCTGGCTGTTTCTTCTGAATGTCTTTGGGAAAGAAAAAGTTTTACATTAGAGTCAATATCAATATAAAGTGCCCCTAGAGTCCTCATCACAATCGCTTGGTCATTATGAGAATGTAGCAGAAAAATGAATTAACTCTTGTTTTAAGCACTACAAATATTTATAATGTGTTTGTTTAATGTGTACAACGTTGTTTGATAAAATTATAGTAACTGCATTTGTGGAATATGAATTAAGCAAAAAAAATAAAAAATCTCCCATTTTTATCTACCCTAGCCGACTGCCATTTTGTCTGGTACTGCCATTTGCAAACACAGAAGGGAGCCATAATGTATTTAGGCTAATGGGGATGCATAGAACAGACTATTGTAAAGACAAGTTTTGACTGATCAACAGGGTGTTTTAATGTCTAGATGGCGAAAAGTCAGACTATGTAACAAATCATCAGAAAATTTGACAGTCATTCATTAATTTTTCAAGTTCAATGATTTAATTTTTCTGAACGGATTAATTTAGTACCCCTCAAAATGTTGGAAGAAAAAGGTAGCAAAAACAGTAGCTGTGGAGCAGTTGTCAGGTTAAATAATTCCAAGTTGTGGTGGGAGACAGCTTAAGTACACAACATTTCTCCCCAAAATAGCACATTCAGGCAGATACTTTCTTTTAAACAGTAGCCAGGCTAACTGAAGAGTAAACACAGATTGGGATAACAGTAGAACTTACTCACAGCAGCAAAGTCTAAACCGAAGATAAAACAAAACAACCAACCTGCAAAACATTTGGAGCACAGATTCATTGTTTTGCTGGACCTGGGAAAAAGAGCAGACGAAAATATTTTCACTAAAATGTCACTTTATTTTTATTTATATGAAAATATCAAGTTGACAACCAATGAAAGACTATCTTCAGGTTTTCGGCTGAGAATTACTTATTTGGGATACCTTCACAGACAAAAACACATCTTGCCTCGAGAAGCTTATTCACCCCAGTCTGTACTTCAGTAGAAAATGTCTTATTGTTAACCCTCACGATTCTTTGATCAAAAGTCTGGATGGGTTACTGAAGCTTTGCTGATTTCAGCAACAACTCAGACAAAACAGTTGATTCTGGTTCTCCACTGAGAGATAACTCATTTCCTGTCCAGCCTCCCTCCTTACCATCTGTGCACCGAGCGTGACGGTCAGTCACATTCTATTATTCGGAGCACACCTTTGTATCAGTTTCTGTAGAAGGGGTCAACTGCAACAAACCTGACATCTTTCTGTCATTCTTGTGATTGATATGACACAGAATGGAAGTGAAGGTGGAGAAGCAACCTTATCATTCGGGCCAAAATATGGAAAAAGTAAAAATTGCATTAATATGGCTTTAATATGAGGGCATAGACCTTTTGCACTTGACGTCAAAGCCACCGTTAGAACTCGAAAAGTGTATTGGACTGTATCTAATTCAGTATCTTCTAAAACGGTCATATCTTGCTGTGCGGTGGCTTGTACTAATAGGCAAGGGTGTAAACCAAATTTGGCTTTTTATCTCATGAATCGCTGATGAAGATAGATAGATAGATAGATAGATAGATAGATAGATAGATAGATAGATAGATAGATAGATAGATAGATAGATAGATAGATAGATAGATAGCAGCAATCAAGTGAAAGGACTGGCAACCCTCAAAGTATTCACAGATTTGCAGTGATCATTTTTTACGGGGTTAGTCATTCACTGCTTATATATTTTACTCGCAAACATACACTAACAAAGATTGTAACAGAGGTGTTGAATTACAACAATCATTACTTTTAATAAATAAAATTTAAAAAAAACAATCGAGTCAGTCTTTACCTTTATGATGATGAAAAAGCATTGTCTGGTATGAGGTTCACCCAATTAACTTCATTGTAGTCTTAACTGTCACACTCGAGCAGTGTTTCTCAGTTATTTTCCCCGCACCACCAGCAGGAAGAAGAAAATATTTCACAATTCTCCTCCACGACTACTACATAGTATCATTTGTTTATAAACATTGTTATAATAAAATAAAAAATAAAATAAAAATTAAAGCAACACCAAGAAGCTTTCTGGTTTCATTGATTATGGCAACACCATAAGGACAAAAGCGGCATTTTTTTTTTTTCCTTTAGGCAGACCAAATTTCCCATGAGGACCAGTGCATTGTGTCATTTTTGAGTTCACGCCAGCAAGCGAAAGCCGGCCCAGTTTTGATCCTTGAATTTCCTTTGGTCCGAGTAGTCTCCCTTTTTTTCTGTCTCCATGACAAAACTTTTCAGTTGTTTTGCAGCTTCTGCAATGACAGCCACAGTTGCTTATAGACATTCGAATCGACTTCTGTCTTTGTAGTCTTTGTACTAAGTTATCAAAGAGGAATGTGATGTATGCAGTAATGCAGTCCATATTTGTATTTTTTTTTTTCCTGCCACCTTCCTCAAAGTTGCTTAGTGCCAGTAAAAGTGATACAGGGCCCCTGCGGTTATGACAAAAGTGTAGCTGTAGGTCTTTCATCAGAAGAGTTATGAAAATATTTGTTTAAGGTTGAAAAGTCCTTGTATTGCTTCAACTTTACTGTGGGTACCTTCTTGCCAGCCCTTCTTTTAGATAAATGCATTAAGTCTCTGTGAATGGCCCTATATATTTGTTTCGCCCATATATGCACATTGCATTTCAATTAATGCACAGCAACACAATTTCAGGTGTAAATTAATCTGATATGCAATTAATTTAGCAGCATTAAAAATTCTACTGCAGTATTTTATGCAATTGTTCTGTTTTACTCTCTTTGAAAACGTATTTGTGAACTAACTGTACATGTCTCTTGGGTCAATAATCTACTTTGCAATCGTGTACTTAGAACACTGTGAAATCGCCACTGTCAACACATTCACAGTAATATACGAGTTTCTTGGTGAAACAAAAAGACAAGTAATGTACAGTTATATGTCTTAACACAATACGGTATGTACTGTATACAAAAGTAAACGTGGACATGTTCTTACTTCCAAATATTGGGATACCGCACTTCCGCGGTACATAAAGTACAAAACCGTCGATGAAAGAGGGGATTTTACAACAATAACGTGCCTAGAGAATCAAACCTTCTCTTAAGTTTGTTTTGTGCGTGTATTTGCACTTATACGTCTGTGTAACTAGTCCTCTCACACCTGTGACCTGAGCGGGATTATCCATCCTGGTCTTTCGGTGGGAAGTGGACGAGGCCAGCTGGAGTTAGCTCACAGCTAATGCTACAAAACAATGGGGAAGGGAGGGGAGGAAGAGGGGGCTCATAACAAGCTCATCCCCGCTTCAGCTGCTAGCGCTAATGGCTAAGCGGCTAAGCTAACCGTCGACAGTGAAGCTAAAGAGCCACAAATAAAATGTTCAAAGAGGTTCCCGGTCTTACCCCCAGAAGCCGCAGGGACAGCGCGGCGGCACGACGTTGACGTTACTCGGGGGCTTGCTGCCCTCGCTCCCGGTGTCCCCCATGTCGGTCTTCCGTGTTGAAGCTCTCCGTGTAGCAGGTGAATCCGGGGATGGAGCGAGGGCCTTTCAATTCGTCTATAGATTGCCCCCCGTCTGGTTTCGTTCAAAATGCGGTGGCCCGACGAGATAATCCCTTTTTTAAAAAAAAATTCGATAGGAGTGGAGCAGTTTGCCGACACGAGCGGCCACAAAGTCCGGTGGATTAAAACAGCCTTAAGCGAGAGTAAAACATGGGAGCCGTCAAAACCGATGACGGACGGAACCACCGGGGATTCCTGGGCCGATCAGCTGGAGAGCGGAGCAAACCACTATCACAAAGATATAGGGGGGGGTCGGGTAAGCGGGACAGCAAGATGTTCGACCAGTGGCATTATTCTGGACAGTGAAACTGGAAATTTACTCACTAATTACATCATGTCAACATTATACTTGAATACATTAAAATGCAGAAGGGTAAGTAATTGCCCGAGGGAGCTCCTGTGTTACAATCGACATGGTAGGTTCCATGAAAAACTCTTAATTTGGGAAGGTCATGTTGTAAAAGTATTTTCGAGCTCAAATCACCAATTCTACTTTGTTTCATTGTTCGTGTCGCTGTACTCATAAAAAAAAAAACTATTATATTTTAATATGGAAATTTTAGATGTTCTATTCCTTTCACATTTATCAACCTCCTTGCACATTTCTTTACCACTTCAAACCATTCCAATTTAAGAATATTCAGTTAACTCTGGACTTCTTAGAAACTATTTATCATATTACCAAAATCCCCAAATGTTCACAATGAAAGTCCTAACTGGAGAGATGTTTTACTACATATTTAACTCCTTCCATACTTCCAATCCAAATCCAACTGCAGGTCTCATATTCTACATTTCAACAATTCAATTTACAGTATTACACAGCATTTAGGGCATTCAACAATGCATCCACGTGCTATTTATGCAGAAATTGCATTGTGTAGTTGTGAAATATGTTCATGTACTGTACCAGGTGCTTCTTAGAAGAAGAAAAAATGCAATGCGTATTAAGCAACATCTTACAGTGTCTCTAACATTAAGTTGCTTGACGTTGGTCAGTCACAATGACACAGCCTGAATTATACTGTCCTCTCCCAATACATCCAACCACACTGGATAGGTTTTACGACCCCTGTCCTGTTCTGCCTAGTACCATAATGCACCATCCTGTCCTCTTGGTTAGTTGTTATGGCACTTCCTCACATGGTGTACCTTCCTTCACAGATAAGAACATTTATCCTATGTAATGTTAAAGTAGTTCAATACCATTTACTGCTATTGTCCCCCCCCCCCCCACCCCCCTTTCTTGTTCTGTATTGCTCTCGCTCTCTTCCCTCAGTCTGTTCCCTCGTGAACCTTGTTCTTTCCGGCTGCTTTTCCAATAAATATCACAATATAAACAACCAAAGGGGCATATTTCAAGCTCCCCTGTTGCACAGAGAAACTATTCTAGGATAAAAAGACATACGGACTCATCATTCTGCATGACCATGCAACTGAACAGAATAATAATAATAATAATAATAATCATAATCATAATTATAATAATAATGGGTGCTTTAAATCCAAGTAACATACTTTGTTACAAGTTCACCAAATTCACTAAACTTATATCTGTGACTAACCCATCGTGCCCTCCAACTTTCCGGGATGCGCCACTATGATTTTAAGGAGGTTAGTGTTGGGAACCTGTAAAATATACTGACCCATATGTTTTTCAAAACATGAGTTTTGAGCCATGTCCAAAAGTTCGCTCTTTTTCTAAATTTTTTTAATTGTTGTCAGAAAAATCACCCCGTTTTTTTACCATACTTTGAATATAAAAACAAAATGTTCATGACTGTAAGTCTTCACAAGTCTATAATTAAATATGATGGCGCTAGCAGTTATTTTCCCATCCATAATAATAATAATAGATTTTTTTTTGTAACGCACTTTACATTTATAAAATACATCTCAAGGTGCATCCATGAATGTGATGTTTTTGAGCAAAATTCCCTTTGGAGCCAGAATGGTTTCATCCACCAAGATAGGCCAGGAAGTTCTTTCTGTCTGCAGGGAAGAACATGTGGGCTGTCTTGAAGAGCGATAGATAGCTGCATGTTCTTTTGCTGAAAAGAGATACCACAGAGGATTGTACAATCACATTTTCAGTGTTGCTACGGGCCATAATCCAGTACAGGTCCCAACAATGCATGCTAAAGTCCTGTTTGCCGAACTTTTAAACTCCCTTAACACTTTTCTGCTTAGCTATTTTTTCCCTGCTGTTTAAAATAAACAATTGGTAATGGTCAGTTCGTGTACCACACAGGAACACAGTTAATTATTCGAATCCTCATTTTGGGCCTCTCTGTGGAAAAGTGCTTTACTGCTTTTTTGGCCTCATAGCCTGAGTCCAGCCTGGGGCTCGGTGGTCCTCTAGAGACATTCTCAACACAACTTCAAAGACAAATTCCATACCCCTATCTCTCTTCCATCACACTAATAAACACTAGAACTTGAAGAATTAATTAGACACTGGATGAAACACGTTAGACATCTTGCTGCTCCCTTAAAAAGTTACCTGTTAAAATCTTCGTATCAATTAATGAATGAATCAAAGGTGTAGCTAGCCCCATTGGTTTCCTTAGTTCATAAAGCAAGGTCCATAATGACACTTGCTAGGAGCAGTTTAGTGTGAAAGACCTTGGGACCCCAAACACCTTCGGGGTGAATTAGAACAGAAACTGCATGATAAAGACGACTTATAGTAAATTTGTCACGGTCCCTCAATTCCCCAGATCGGAATCCAATCGAGTACGTCTGGGATGTCATGTATCCGAATAGCGCCACAGATTATCCTGACTGACACCCTGAAGACTCCCTTTTTTTTTTTTTTGACGCTCAGTTCCTTAGACCCCAATATTAGATTTGGCAGAGGCATCTTTTGTTGAATTACAGTTATAATTCCATCCATCCATTTTCTTGACCGCTTATTCCCCACAAGGGTCGCGTGGGCTGCTGGAGCCTATCTCAGCTGGCTCTAATCAGTTGGCGGGGTACAGCCTGGACTGGTTGCCAGCCAACCGCAGACAGTTATAATTCTTTGACTTAAAAAAAAATAATACACGTTTTCTCATGTAAACATCATTAAGCATATAATTTATAAATGTATTTAAGGCAAGTTGTAAAATGTCTGAAGTCCTCTTGTTTATGTTTAACAAATTTAAAACATCATAAATCATATTGTTTCTACTAAGTACTGTCTCAAATGGGCTCCAATTTCAATACTGTAAATGTATGGGATCGTATGCCGAGAAACGTTTCTTGGGAGGAGCAATATGGCGGATTTGCAACCTCAAAAGTCTTGGCCTATATTGGCTATCCAGTCATATATTCAGATCAGTGTGTAATGGCCATATGTCCCAATAATTTTGTCCAAATAATTAATCATCTCACAGGATTAAGAGGCAGCAGTGCTAAATTTTGTGATACAGTAAATCCCGTTATATCCCACAAGGGCAGCAGAAGCAGCACGAGCTACGTTTATTTCCCTTGGCTCCTATCAAAGGTCAAGATTGTTATCTCAAAATGCTCTTCATGTTACATGTTGAAGAAGAAGTGTGTCTCTATTCTGATAGTATGAAAGCCGTTTGCTCAGAAAATAAGCACTATGCAATGTGTCGTTTGTACAGTAGTACGTCTCGGCCCATGGAGTAAATACTGATTAGCCAACGACACATGTATTGGTCCAACGTGCCAATAGATAGTGTCAATTCCCGACCGCTAATGTGAGAGGGAGCCACTCGGAAACATGCTCTCAATGGATTGTATGGGAAATCTATGTCAGCACATATGTCCATAAATGAGTTTTTCCTATCTTTTAATGCCATCTGCAGATAGGCAGCCCTGCTTGTTATTGACTGGAGGACAAGCCACATGTCAGCGCTCAAGGATTCACAACGAGGGTATTTATCAGAAAAACAGGATTACCTTGATGTCTGATAACTGAAAATGCCAGCGTGGGTTTAAACAAGCACACCCCATGGATGGCAGATGTTTATTATGGATGTGAACCTTTAGGGATTTGCAGGTGTTTACCAATGTTTCATAACGGAACGTAGAACTACTACACATGTGGATGAAGGTGTGAGTTGTCTCGGAGATTGGGGGGGGGGGGGGGGGGGGGGGTAATTATAGACAATCACATTGAAGGTAAAGGATATAAAAGCTAGATGTTCCTGTGACGACAGTTGCACATATCCTCCAAAGAAATTAAAGGAAAACTCCAAGCTCAAGGGTACAATCAAATGTCAGGACTATCAAAAAATGTGCTCACTCAGAACAGTGATTCTTTTCGTCATATTTTTCGTCACATAATTTTTTATCAGACGAAAATTAAAAAACTAAAATAGAAGCCATTCATTGAGATGAAAACGATAACTGAAATTGACTGACAATTTCGTCAATGACTAAAACGAAAATGAAAACAACAGAGTGACAAAAATTCACACAAGCCAATCAGAAGGAATGAAACGTGGGTGGGAGAAAAGAAACACTCAGAAACTGTTCAGCGTTCACTGCACTTTATTTAATGTTCAAACATTTTTACATTCATTATGCAGCTGTAAGATTAAACTCAAACAATTGTGCTCTTTTTTTTTCTTTTTTTTTTTTTAGGTGAAAACTAAGTTATGTTATTGTCAGTTCAACATGTTTCATTGAAACAATTAATAAAGACACTGTTATATTAAATGTGTCTTGCGTGTTAAACTAGTTACAAAAGTCTTATAATTTTCTGTATACAAGTTGAAATGTATACTGAAGGAAAATATCGACGAAACTGTCAATTTAGTCGACTAAAATTGCTCTTTTTTTGTCGACTAAAACTGGATTAAAACTAAAATACAATCAGATGACTAAATTATGTCTAAAACTTTAATTAATTTTAGTCAAAAGACTAAAACGAAAATTTCTTGTCAAAATTAACAGTGACTTAGAAGGGTTTTGAAGGAATACATTATTTTGCATTGTATTTTACTTATTTATGTTTTCATAGAGTGATATTTTCTTTTTCTTAAAACATTTGACAAAAAATGCTGCTGTTTTAGGAGGATGGAAAGGATTTTGTGTATTTTAATTAATTTTAATGGTAAATCATTTTACCTTTATTTTCTTAGCCGCTAAAGGCGGATTGCATGCGCTTCTTTCAGTGTGCGCTGATTGAACGTGTTGAAATGATGTGACAAAGACTCCAATATGGAGGTTTACCGCCCAACAAATCTCGCTTGACAGATGAAGAGGAATGTCTGACAATGAGCCGCGAGATCATAACCAGTCTGTGAAGCGCTGGGGGCTCCAGGCGGTGTTTAGAAGTGCGCACAGATGGGATAAACATCAGAGAAGATGCTGCCAGACACTCGCTAAAAGCTGTTTGCACTCCTCCATTCAAGACAAAATTTCCCCCGAACAACATCATTTCCTTTTTGTTCTTTATTATTTTCTATGTCTTTTTTTTTTTTTAAACATACTTATACTGATGATGTATTTTCCACTTATTTCATTACTTTTACTGTATGCAGGATGTGGAGGAAAAAGCTCCCGTGCAATCAAGCATCCCCAGTCTGCTCGCCATCTTGCTATCTGCTGATCAAAGAGCAGCTAAACACGCACCAAGTACAGGAGCGGCCACGAGCCGAGCAGCCGCTGCAACACAATTAGCAGGAAAAAAAAAATTACAGGCGTGTTACTGAATTGCCTTATATTGCGACACATTCGTACAGCACAGATAGACTACTTGGGGGTAAAGAGATGTGCCAAAAGGAAACAAATGCTCAAAAATGTTGCAGGACAAAAAATGCGAAGATTTAACTATACAGTATAGGACCCAAACGATTTATTGGACATCGGAATTTTATTCTGTCAAATATTGGCATTGGCCTCAAACCATCCATTTTGTTTGGGCCCTAGTTTTAGCAACCTTAAACATCCATCCATCCATTTTCCTAACCGCTTGCTCCTCACGAGGGCCGTGGGGGTGCTGGAGCCTATCCCAGCTGGCTTCGGGCAGTAGGCGGGGGACATGAACTGGTTGCCAGCCAATCACAGGGCACACAGAAACAAACAACCATCCACACACACAAGCACACCTCGGGACAATTCAGAGCGGCCAATTAACCTGCCATGCATGTCTTTGGAATGTGGGAGGAGATCCGTCGCACCAGCATCTACTGAAACTCAACAGAAGTAGCCTCTCCCTCCCACAGCCCCTTGAATCAGTTGGTGCTGGTGTCTGTGGTTCTCACTTTGCTCTATCTATCCTTCCCTCCTTCCTCTCTTTAGTTTTTCCTCTGGTCACTTGAGATCTTAATTTATTAGAAGTATGAGGTTTCTGGGGTTGGCATAAGACTCTGGTTTTGTAACCACGTAGGAGGGGTCTTGTTGGTGCTTGACTTCACTTTGATGGATTGGATGTACTGGCTTCTATGGATCTCTCTCTGCCTTATCGATCCTTCCCTCCTTCCTCTCTTTAGTTTTTCCTCTGGTCTCTTGAGATCTCGCCAAATTTGCTGGAATTTAGTTGGCTTCCGGGGTTGGCGTAAGACTTTGATTTTGTAATCATGGGGAAGGCAGGAAGTGTTTGGTCGGTGCTGGATTTCACTTTGATTTTCCTTTCTTTTCTCTTTATTTCTTTTTTTTCTGACCTTTTCTCTGGTCTCCTGACCATTTAAACCTCACGACTCTGGCAAGATTCTGAAGTACCTGGTTAAGGCGAAGGGTAATGGGATATTTATAAGGTTTTAGGTGAATGAATGAGTATAAATTTATACGTATTTGCACGCACGCACGCACGCGCACGCACGCAAACGCACGCAAACGCACGCAAACGCACACACGCAAACGCACGCACGCACGCAAACGCACGCACACATACACACACAAAAAAAAAAAAAAAAAAAAAGAGCAATGATGACAAGACGTTGAATCGGTAAGACTACCGAATGAACAATTCTGAGCTCTTAAAAAAATAAAAAAAAATAAATAAAAAAAAAAAAAAAAAGGAATGTGGGAGGAGACCGGAGTACCCGGAGAAGACCCATGCAGGCACGAGAAGAACATTCAAACTCCACCCATTACAGCCGGATCCTGGAATCGATCTTGCGTCCTCAGAACTGGGAGGCGGACGTGCTAACCACTCATCTACCGTGCCGCCCGTAATCTTAAACAGTTGATGTGCAAATATGAAACAAAAAGTAACAAAAGAGCAGTGCGATGAGTGAATTACGACTAATAATGTATCAGATGTTGTTTATTTTGTACAACTTCAACAGCGACAACACCTGCCAGCTTGTGCTTATCCAGCTTATCCATACCTGCAGCAAACCATGCTGCGTTTTGAAGATTAGTGAGCAGGTCGGCCATGTGCATGTGCGTGCAAGAATGCGTGCAGAACAGAAAAGAAAACAGAAACATTGCCAGACAGTTTAAAAAACAGCCTTCTCGTGAGTGTCTGTGAGTATAAGCTGTCTCAATTGTGTTCTCAGTGGAATTTAGAAAGAACTCGTTCATAACATGGAAGCAGCTTCATGGGCAACTTTGGCTCTGTTGGTAAAGCACGTGGTCCAGTGACCAAATCCCAGCTCCTACTGTACACTGTTGAAGTGTCCTTAGGCAAGGCACTGAATGGGTGAATGTAAGCTTCAGTAAAGCCGTGCTCTGGGCACCATGATGGTGTAGATAAAGCATTCGAAAAGTGCACTCCATTTACCGTTTTACAACCAGGTCGAGTAGAGTGAAGATTAGTGAATCGGTACGAGCATTGTCTGCATATACAATCTTTAGAAAACATGGCTGACATTGTTTTTGACTGTTTAAAACCATTAGCATAGTGTGGGGATGTTTATATAGTCACTTAAATGTGGTGGTGTGTGCATTATTGGAATGATATTGAGCAATATTACCGCCACAGTGTATTTGAATTTATGTCATGTTAAAAATGGAAGTTAATACAAAATACCAAGCATTGTTGTGGATAAATTCAGATAAGTCGCCCAGATTTTTGGAATTTAAACATGGACACACACAATATATCTGAGTCTATTGAAACGCTAATTTTAATTAAAGGTGCCATTTAAGATTGTCTTAAATATGGCAAAGTTTACTCAATGTAACATATGCCATACAATTCATCTAACAAACTTAATTGTACTTCAGTGCTGCTGTTTTGGTTAGCAAAGGAGTTCAAAATGGTTTAGCAGTTGTCTATTTAAAGTTCAAGTACAGTAAAAAAAAAAAAAACACAACTGCTAATTAGGGCGTGCTGTCTATTAGAGGGAAGACTACCATTTGAGGAAATATTCTAATTTAGTCACAATCAATAAATGAACTATACAGATCTGTGACGGTTGTTTAAAAAAAAAATAATAATAAAAAAAAATAAAGAACATTGCTTATCAAGTGTTATTGTTCTATTGCAGTTTTATATGTAGTGATGAAGCACATTACAAACCTTACAAGCTATTGTTTTACCACAGGTCCATTTGCCCGCACCAGGCCCCAATGCAAGCAGACTGTAACAGCAAAAATTAAGATGGAAACTTCTAGCGCAACTTCATCCAGATCTGCACCCTCAATGTGATAGTTTCCACCTGGGCTTGGGTGTCAACAACGGCAGTAACTAAAAGTAACCGCCAATTGTCAACCAAAATACAAGTTCTCGCCAGTGCATGTAGTAAAAACTACCCCAAAAGAATATTAAATGTAACCTATGTGGATGTTACATTATATAGAACTGACTTTTATAAATAAGTTTTTGTGACACAGGACTGGAGGACCCAGTAAACAAGCTGAAGCCATCGTGCAAAAAAAACCACGCCCACAAAATCTGCTAAAAGTCAGTTTCGAAACACTTGTGAGAGGGCAGCCGTTTCAAGTAAATGTAATAATCCCACTTTTAAATAAAGTTTTAAACCGCTTATCTGCAGCATTTGCTTTATTCTGGTGTTTTTCATGAAAGGTCGCTGAACTGATTGCAATGTTCCAATGCAAATCATAATTCAGCATCTGATTAGGAAAAAAATAAAATAAAATCCAAGTAATGTGATAAGGATATGCGGATAAATTCTAATCAGAGCTTTTCACTGTATGCCTTTAATGAGTCCATCTTTGAGTGTCTTTTGTCTGTGTGTGTTGGAGTGCTCAATGGTTTCATCAGCATATTTAGCATATTCCCTCTCAATCAGTCGAGATTGATTAGGTTGCTCTCAGTCAATAGCTGAGCAGGAGAAACTGCGCTTGATTACATCACAGCGAACACAGCAGGTCTTACTTTATTAGCAATTTAACATCATGCACTGGATGTTATGTTGAAATGCATAGAATTTTGAATTTCTGTGTTTTTGAAATTCAGCATGCTTTTGTTGGAGTGCTAGTTGTAGTTAGAAACCAAATAGATATCTGGCATTTTATGATCTAGTGAGTGTTCTTTTTAATTTGAAACGAAATGTTTTTGTTTTTTTTAAATAAATTATATATTTAAAATTTGCCTTCTAAATAATATTTTCAATGATTAATTAATCTGTACAATACAGTGGTTCCTTGATTTACAGGTTTAATTTATTCCGTAGACACGCTTGTCATATTTCCCCGTTGAAATGATTGAAAATGTAATTAATCAGTTCCAGCCCCCAAATAAAAGAACAACACAAATGTTTATCGTGTATTTTCATAGAAACATACAGTCATAATTAAATACAACGTTAAAAATTTAAGACGGAGTTTACAGCATCATGCTGAATTTATTGTGACACGGTGTACGTGTGTTGGCCACTGGGGGCAGCATAATGTACACATACGGATACGTATAAAGAAAATGGTCACAAATGCTCATGAAGCTGGAGTAATATTCTTTATTCTTTCGCATAGAATAAATGCATTATATGGGATATATGATGTGATATGTCTGAGTATTTTATTGTAATATTTTGTTTGTCTGTATGCGTTTCTCGTCTTTGATGTTTTGGTTTCCGGTTTTGACCAAGAATTCTCATTTTGGTGCATTCCTAAACAAAAGGACAATTTCTGCCCCATGTCCTCTTTGCGTGTTTCCTCCCACATTCCCAAAACATAGGCCGCATTTTCATTTCAATAATAAATTTTAATTAAAATAAATAAATAAATAAATAAGTAAAACAGCCTCCCACGAATTGTTCTTATCTGTTGTGCTGTGCAGCACAGGAGCACTGTTATGTCAAGCTGAGCACCATGATCTCAAAATCTGCAGGGGAGTAGTCCTATCTGATGGAGGCTTTCATCTCCCCTCTTGGTCTTACCTTCACTTGTGGACCACCGTGATGGTCTTCAGCCTTTTCCACCATCACGCTGAGTGTGCCTTGGCTCCTTTCTTTCCTGAATGCAACCCTTCTGTCACCAATAAGTGTCTATCGGCTGCAACCACTGGTGCTGTACAAGTACCAATACTAGTATTCATAATTGCTGCACAAAAAATAAATTAAAAAATAAAAAATAAAACTATCAGTTAATAGGTAGTCTCATAGGGATAGACCGATTATCGGCCAGGCCGATTATCGGTGCCGATATTTGGCATGTTGACCAATATCGGCATCGGCCTTTTTACGAAACTGAAGGCCGATAAAAGCTGGAATCGCACCTAACAGTGAATGCTTGCGAACGCAGCAAATGTTTTATCAGGATTTGCAAGATGTGCACAGACATTTTTTACTTGTTGCAAATACATTTCAAACATATTCAGACAATTTGTCACTGTCTGTGAAGATCTTTTGAACCCTGACGAAAACCCCAAATTAAATGCATTTAATTTTGCATACATTTGTCACTGCTGACACTGGGAAGTCCCAACACTTTTTAATTTATAAAAAAAAATAATAATAATAATTACAAAAAAAATAAATTTAAAAATTGTTGAAATTTTGGAAAACTTTATTTACAGTAGGAAACTTTAGAAAAATATTTATTTATTTAGTCACTGCAAACCCCCCCAAAAAAATACTAAAAATGCTTTAAAAAAAAAAAAAAACACATTTAGAAATTATGGAAAACGTTATTTACAGTAGGAAACTTATTTATTTATTTACTTGCTTAGTTTTGAATTTAGCTTAACACAAGCTGATGACCCTGGAAGTTCCCTACAATTTCTACAATTTCTACAATTTCTGTTAGAATTTTTAATTAAACAAAGCTGTCTATTGTTTATATGTTTAAAATTAAAAGAAAAGGCAATTTATTTTTTTATGCTATTATTTTCTCTTTTATTGCAAATGAAAATCGGCTTGAAATATCGGTTATTGGCCTCCTTGACAACTAATAATCGGTATCGGCATCGGCCCTGAAAAAGCCATATCGGTCTATCACTACTCTTTAACTCCTTAGTACATTCATCCTTTCATTTTGCAGCGGAGCGAACATCCCATATGACGTGTATGAAGTTGTTGTTGCGAACAAAAATGACCCAAAATGTTTTATTTCAAGACAAGGTGTTATAACGCAGACGATTTTATAGCTTCTCTTTAATAAAAGATGTAGTAAATAAATATAATCGGCAAAAATACACACTGACCTTTGTCAAATTGTTGTTTTTTTATCATTCTTCAGGGTCTTGACACATTGACAACATGGAGTTATAGTTATACCAAGTTTGGGCGAATCTTGCATAGCACATTAACCTTTGTAAAACAAATGCTGGAAAATATGGAATACGCTATTTCTAACTTAAACTTGAAGCATAGAACACATTACACATTCAAGCGCGTAGGAGTGAAGGAAGCCTCATTCCTGTGTTAAACAATGCACCACTGACATCTAGTGGTACATGCATTTTTGTTTTTTTATTGTTATTTTAGTGGCGCCATAAAGGTAAATTAAAACACATTCCTCCTGGTCATATAATCCTTTATTATCAACAGTAAAACAAACAAAGTAGTTTATCATCCGAATGGCATCATTTTATAAACAATAAAATGCCATGAACTACAAAAATAATACAATTGTAAATAATAATGTATCATTTTAGATTCTGTATTGGTGAAGAGGGAAACAGAATTTTTCTCTAAAAATTAACTTGATACCTCTATGACAGTGTTAATCAAAATTGAGCATTTTTTTTTTATTTTCTTGTAAAACTGCTCAAAATTGTGGAGGTGCGCCTAATGTTGCAACCCTGAACAGGAAGTCTTTTTTTTTTTTTGTGTGTGTGTACACGTGGTTTGCAGCTATTTAACAAAGGTGACCCTGTAATTGTGGCTCAGATCCAGTCAGGTATTCCAAGTTTTCTGAAAATGAGCCTGGCACATTTCCCGCAACAGGAGCCAAATGGAAGTTGACCTGGTTGTCTCTCCCTCACTCACATTTCTCAGGAGGAACGACTTCCAACAGGAGTTGCAGATGCATGGTGATGGGCCCTATATGGGGGTTAAAGGTCAAAGTAGCAAGGAGTCAATTCTGGATTACGCTATAGATAAATAAATAGGTAGATGTAAAAGTGAGGTGTACAAAATATTAAACATGTTTGAACTATATGCCACATTGTACAATGTGACATTGTGACAGTACATCTAAGTTAATTTTCAACAGCTGCCTTTTTTTCACTGCTAGGTTAATTGCAAATCTACTTACTCATGAGTTTGCGTGCCCACTCGACCTTCAGGTGGACAAAGGGGTAGTACAGGAGGAGCCCGCTGAGGATGAAGATGGCACAGTAGAGGTACTCCAATTCGGGATTGTCAACGATGGGGGCCAGGACCAGGTAGCAAGAGATGAGCACCATTAGGGCAGCAATTATAATGGGAACCTTTGAATAAATGCAAACACTTGAGCTTTTGTTGCAGCTAAAAAAAAAAAAAAAAAAAAAAAAAAAAAAAAAAAAAAACATGCATGATGACTGCACCTTGACTGGTCTATTCAATTCCTTCCTTGTGAACCGCATGACGATAAGAGCAGACATGGTCAGGCCGTAAAAGAACCACTGAGCAAAACTGAAGTAATTGATGAGGATGTTGATGTCTGCCGGAATTACGTATAAAATAGCCAGAAAACCCTGTAAAATAAAGCATGGGGGAAAAAAAAACACCTTAGTAGCATTCGTAAAGCATTAAAGCTTTAATAAAGTACGACGATAACAACAAAAAATTTTGTATAGCACTCACATTGAACATCAGAGCTGGGGATGGGGTGAAACGCCTCAGACTAATAAAAGATAAAATTTCCACCATGTGACCTTCTCTGCCAGATACATAGGCAAGCCTGAGAATCAAAGCATACATTGACATCACTTTTAAATAACTTCACATGACTTTGCGCTTCCTCACCTGTCACCTGAACAGAACAAATCTTCTTTCTGCATGTTTGTTTGTTTTGTTTTTTTTACCTGCCTGCAGTGAAGCAGCTTCCATTGGCCGAGCCAAAAGTGGAAAAGACGACAAAAAGCGGAACAATCCAAGACATAGGGTAAAGAACTTTGTCACCAAATGTCTAAAAAAAAAAAAAAATGAAAGAAAAGAAACAGAAAACTTAGGTGGATGGCTCAATAAGATAAGATCCATTTCACCGGTGAGGATAAGTGACAAAAATAGACAGGTTAGCTGGACAATATGATGTAGAGAATGTAGCTTTTTTTTTTTTTAATTGTTACACAAAGAAATTCAGACAAAATAATTTCAAAACTGTGCTAAGCCATCAGACTTGATGTAATTGACCTTGAATATTTCTGCCATTTTCTATCCCGTTTTTCTTGTTTAGGGTCAGGTTAGTCAATCACAGAAAACTTGAATATTTGACCTCTAAAGTCAAAGAAAGAATCGTTATGGTCAATATCAAAATATTTTTTTGAGGATTTGTATTTGTAACTTAAAAAAAAAAGAAAAAAAAAAAGATTTTTTTTTTGGTCATTGTGTCACCAAATGGGAACAATAATGACATAAGCCTTTCACCTGCATGACTCACTGTAGTTTGTGTCCAAGTGTTGTTATATGTTACATAATGAACATCAAGGCTTTATCCTGAATCTTCCTCTTACCACGGCTACAGCGGCGGATGACAGCAGTTCATTGGAGGTCATTACAGTGAAATAAGCAATGTTGATCATCACATAACACACAGCCACCAAGGGGATCCCAATGAGGATCGCTAGTGGCAGGTTCCTGTGGAAAATTATATGGACAACAGTCAAACAGTATCCGTATTGATTACAACAGCTATTACGTATATAGCAGCCACAACATTAGGTACACCTGCATAATCTATTAAAAGTCAATGTACAAGCAGTATCCAAAAAATGTCTACTTTTCACTGACACATTGAAAAAAAAAAATACCGATATACTATGCAGTATAGTCTATATACATGGTATGCATATAAATATCTAAATATGGCATATATAAACATGGAATATCAGATTTAACATAAAGTAGCTGAAATATTAGAAACATTTCTCAATTTCAATATTGTCTACTATAACCACAATAATAAATTACATTAGTAGTAGTGCAGTGCTGACCAATAAATGCTCTCATATTGTACTGGAAGATTTTTCGTGCACCCAATGAAGTGTGCAATGAGTGAGTGCATATACAAGCTAACCTGAATACAGTATTGTGACTTTAGTCTGAAGGGTGGAATTGTAAGTGTTTCCTACCTGAAAGGGTTTTTGAGCTCCTCTGTGATGTAATTCAGTTGACTCCTGTGAAATAAATGAAATGCAAACAAATGATAATAACACACTTTATGTCATATTCTAATCCATATGTAAAGATTCATTGCATCACTTTCGAGATACTGAATATTTACCATCCATCATAGGCCCAGAGTCCATTATAAAAGGCAAGTCCGATTCCTCCAGCAGTCACTGATTTGCCGACAAATGCATTTGACAAGTTCTCAGTTTTTCCTGGACACAAAAAGATAAATACTAAAATTAGATCAACTGGCACAGAAGAAAACATTTATGAAGTCCCACCTTGCGCCAAGAGAACAATGCCACCTCCCACTATGATGAAAATGATTAAAAGTTTGGCCCCAGTGAAGATGTTTTGCACGTAACTCGCCAATTTGACACTGAAGCAGTTGATGGTCACAATGAAAACTAAAAAAACAAACAAACAACATATTATTACCATTGTTTGTGTCGCACACATGTACAGTAATGGTAGTTGATGTCACCTATGGCTGCAGTCGCCAGACCCTTTGTGACAATGACAGGAGGGCTGCATTCAGGAAAGAAAGGAGCTGAGGCGTACTCGGCAAAGCTCAGCGTGATGATGGAAAGGGCCGAGGGCTTGGACACCATCACGGTGGTCCACGAGTAGAGGTAGGCCACCGGGGGGCCGAAAGCTTCCATCAGATAGGAATACTCCCCTCCGGATTTTGGGATCATGGTGCCCAGCTCGGCGTAGCACAGCGCTCCTGTGAAACACACAAGATAACAGATAAGACAAATTAGTGGGAGGATTTTTTTATTTTTTTTTACTGATAGCATGTTCAACAAAACACCTTATTATGAGTCAGTTTGGCAAAATGTTTACTTTTAAAATCGTCTGTTGACTTTGCAAAAGGCAACATGACCCAAGGTGTCAAGAGCAGGTCGTGAAGAACCACATAACTTCTCCATCACGATAACAGATTAACTCATTCACTCCCGGCTGTTTTACTGGAAAGTTTTGTTTTACACAATATTGTGTTCTATTGCTATAAAAGCATGGAACCTATCAAAAGAAAGATTAAAGTCTCTTCTTTCATCAGGAAAAAAAATGTATGTTTCTATCTCTTTCCGTTTTGCAGCAATTAGCATTAGAAGAGAGCTAAGTTTAATCAGTTTTCGCAAATATATTTAAAATTGTAAGTAATTGAGCTTTTTTTCTACATGGGCCTGGTTGATCTCCTTTGCTCTGCTCCCACCTGCTGGCCGTTTGTGTAATAACTACCATTTCTGCATGCAACCGTTCTTTGCAGTTGAGAGGCTGCATCAAAGCCTTCTGTATGCTCTACCATAAAAACAACTACAACAAAAAACGTATAAATACGTCTTTGGGACACTTAGAGCATTAAAAAAACATATTTATACGTTATTGGGAGTAAATGAGTTAATAGGTTTAAAATATATTTTATTCATAGTATATTATTATTATTATTATTATTATATTATTCATATTATTTATTCATTTTTTTTCCACTTTTTTTTTTTGGGGGGGGGGGGGGGGGTATTTTCAGCATTTACATGAACAAATGTCCTTTTTAAATGTTTTATTCATTCATCCCATTAAATAATTGGTTTAGTGAACACTGATTACCATGTAGTGATGTAAGGCTGAATGATTTTGAATAATAATCTGATTGAGATTTAATATAATTAATTGTCCAGCCCTATAATGTTGTCATACTCACGTTTTTGTGTACATACTCTTTCAAAAAATAAAAACACACAGTGTAGTCTCTCTGTGTGAATGACCCTGAAGACGAGGGTGGTTATCTTTATTGTCATTCCCGTGCTTTGATAATGTACTGTATGTTTTCTACAGCATCTGTCGTATCCTTGACGCCACCTCCACTAAGCCGAACAAAGTCGAAATGTAGCTCCCAGGTTACAGTGGCCAGCTTTGCTGAAAGATGATATTTGAGTGAATTCGACTTCACTCCTCCTCAACTATAATATGGTGCAGTGAGCATGGGAACCACTAGTCTGTATTAAATATAAATTGTATATTGGGAAGAAAGGAACAGTGGCATTAATGTACAGTTGCCAATTGTAATTGATCACAAGGCAATATTGGAGACTTCAGTCCAATGTAAAACCAAATTATATTCCCCTTTAATTCATTTGCTCCCAAAAACATATAAATACATTCTATCTTATATTACCATGCTCCCAAAGACTTTTTTTATTTTTTTTTTTAATGCTAGCTAGAGCATACAGAAGGCTTTGGTGCAGCCTCTGAACTGAAGAGAATGATTGAAGCAATGGTAGTTATTACAAAAACGGCCAGCAGGTGGCAGCAGTGTATAAGAGATCAATAGGGCCATGTTGAAGAAGACTCATCCTGTAATGCTAATTACTGCAAAATGGTAACAGATAGAAATATACTTTTTTTCCTAATAATTATTTTTGTAGGTTCCATGTTGCTTCAGTGAAAGGTTGGGAGTGAATGAGTTAAGTTTTCAAAACAAAACGAATCATACTTCTAGGATGTCCATAATGTTCTTTTAGGATATGTTGTCAGTAGCCCGTCATGCATATATGGAGTCGATAGCAGATTGTTTTGGTCTCTCACCCAGCATGGCTAACACCCCACAAGCGGTCCAGATGAGGAGGCAGGGCCCCACACCTCCAGAGTAGAGCAAGACCGCTTTGGGAGAGATGAAGATGCCTGAGCCGATCATGGTGCCCACAATCAGACAGACGGCGCTCAACAGGCCCACCTGAGTTCACACACAAATAAATATATGTGCAAAAATTATCCAATTGCATTTAATTAGATGGGGGGGGGGGGGTTATTTTCTAAAATAATATATCATTGTTTCTCTATCTATACCCCCCCACCATCACCACCACCATTTTGTGTTTGAGAAATGTTAAGATCCGCTAAAATCAAGGTTGACGTACTTGAAATTTCCATGGTGTCTGCCGTTTTTTTTTTTATTAACTCTTTTACTGCCACACGTTATCAAAAAAAAACAAAAAACTTTGAGATAACTAAGGCTTTGATCATTCACGAAAAAAAAATAAAAATACAATGCTTACATCTGCTGGTCATAGTTAGTGTTTCCACAAACCATTGACCAGGCAGCGCTGCACTTAGACGTTACACTGGAAAAAAATAAAAAATAAAAAACTTAGTTGACGTCATTTAACGTTTATGGCAGCATAAGCCATGATTTTACTAAACGTTTTTGGCGGTCAAAGAGTTAAATGTGATAATTGTTCGATATGAGAACACATACAGTATTTGTATGTTGATTATGTTCTCATCCATTTGGACCAATGTGAAGCAAAAAATTAAATCCCAATGTACCTAGTTTAGAGGTCACTTTTCCCAACCCCTAATTAAATTGGCCTGAACCGGCTTAAAGAGGTTCATGGGACCCAAACAGTAACAACGGGTGACTGTGAAGTTAATTTGTAGAGACAGCAGCTGTGGCACTACCTGGCACTTGGGCGCAGACACCGCCACTCTAATTACTCGCTTTGAGAATGACATCTCAGAAATTAAACAAACACATCAAAGAAATGAATAAATGACACACTCACCTCCTTATGAAGGACAGTGGCCTTCACTGGATGTGTAGTCTCGCTTGTGCTTCTGTCTTCCATTGTGGTGTCTTGGTACATGAAGATGACACAGAATGAATAGCTCAACACCACAAAAAAAAAAAAAAAGTTTATGGTTAACTTCAGGAAACAAAGATAATTTTTATTGAAATTATATTGCATATTGTAAAGTTGGCATAATAAAACTACACGCAAAGAACATTTCACCATGCAACCTTCAGTCAGGAAAAAATAGACAGTTAATCCATGACCATGAATTGAAAGTGTTCAAAATCAGCTCCAATAAGTCCAAATGCAAGCAAGAATGCAATGCAAATGAGACTATAGTGGCTCGTGCACTGGGAGATTTTTTTTCCCCCCTGATTTGAACGGTTGGAAGCACCCGATGACCCTGAAAAGGCGACGCTCTGCCAATGATACATTAAGTTTGTAATAAAAGCCACTCGTAAAAACTAAAAATGAAATGCTCAGCTAAGTTTGGTTATGGAAATCAATCAAAAGTATGCAACGCGATATATCTACCGTATACCATATACCAGTGGTGAAATTATTTTAGGGTATTCTGGGAAAACAGTGTGTGCGTGCGTGCGTGTTTATTTTAATATTATTATATTACAGCCATCCAGCCACTTTCTATAGCGGTTGTCGTCATTCGAGGCGCAGGTGAGTAGAAGCCCATCCCAGCAGCTGACTTTGGGCGAAAGGCGAACCGGGCACACTGAATTGCCAGCCAATTGCAGGGAGAAGGGAACATATAAACAAACCAACCATTCATGCTCATAACCACACATATGGACCATTTAGGCTTCAATGAATTGAACGTACCGGTACTTGTTTTTTGGAATGCATACAAGCACAGTGAATGTAGCAGGCCCCCCGAACAAGGATGAAACTTTACTGCTGATTTGTGGTTTTATTTTTTTCCACCGTGAATCGCCATGAATCACCATGCATCACCGTGTGCACCGTATAATCACCAAATCACCATAATAGCTGAAAGATATTTCAAACCCATGCAAACAATCATCAAAACGGTGTATATGTACAAAAACAAGTGCCAACAATAAACGAATTATTAAACAAAATGTACCTTTTGCCTCTTCGGAGGGGCTAATACAAAATAGGACATTCCTCGACACTGCGCAACAAACTTTTGCAGCGTATTTACGCTATTAAGTTACCTTAAGTACAAATAGAACTGACCCGGAAATGACTCTTCAAAACTAAAGTGTAAGCAAAAAAAAATATACATGGAAATTTCAAATTAAAATACAATCAATAATCAGGTAAGAAAACATAATTATGGTTATTTACAGGGAAAACATGTAAACCTCACAAAGGAGCACCCAAGCCAAGAATCAAATCCAAGCCCTCTCAGCCCTCACAAACGTGCTAACCACTATAGTCCATCGTATTGCCCTACCAGGTTTTACAATATTTAATTCAACCACTTTCAACAGTAAAAATGACTTGTTCCTTGCTATGACTATACAGTACCTGTTCTTGTCAAACCATAAAGTATGTGTTAATTAATTTGTGATATAAAACTAACTTGTTTGTCCACTGGTAATGTCAAGTTTATAATGATTTATTAAGGACAATTAAAAAAAAACATTATGTCATTGTATAATAATCATTTGTACAGTATACCGCTTGTCAATTTGTGTTAATATGCTAACTTACTGTACAATGTCAAAAATCCGTTTGGTATATTAGTACGCCTACCTTTAAAACAAATAGGTCAACCGTCCACCTCAAACAAGAGTGCATGAGCGTCAGTACCGAAGTTCATTCCAAAAAGTGAAACTTATACATTATATGCTTGAAATTAATTCAGCACATAGCA
Organism: Festucalex cinctus; assembly: GCF_051991245.1. Taxonomy (NCBI): domain Eukaryota; kingdom Metazoa; phylum Chordata; class Actinopteri; order Syngnathiformes; family Syngnathidae; genus Festucalex; species Festucalex cinctus. The sequence goes on from NC_135414.1 coordinate 25,302,274, forward strand.
AAAAGCTGACTCCTATGTGATTTGGTTTCACTGAATTGAACTACTAAAATACGGTTTGCACAAGTAATTCATTGAGATGTAACTGTACATCTTCTTTCTTTCTTTCTTTCTTTCTTTCTTTCTTTCTTTCTTTCTTTCTTTCTTTCTTTCTTTCTTTCTTTCTTTCGTTATTTATTTATTTATCTATTTATTTATCTATTTATTTATTTATTTATTTATTTTTACAGGTTATATTATGATAAAAAAAAATCCGTTTGACAATTAAATTGAAACAAAAATTCTGAGCCTGTAGGTGGCAGCAGCTGCTTATGAATCATCTAGCCTGTAGAGGGCAGCAGTGAGACCTGTCCGCTGATCCTCAGCCTTTTGGAGGCCGGAAATAGTTCTGATAAGCAGTAGTACTTCCGGGTTTCACCTACAAAACAACTTTCCCTGTTTATTCGGTGACTTTCCAATGAATTTGACAAGAATTTAAGATTTGACGTTTTAAAATGAACACTCGACTTAAACACTGGAAGGAGGCGGCCACTCTCATTTTAGCCGCGGGTCACAAGCGCGGCGCGGACAGTTTATCCACGCCGGATTTTGCGTGTTCTCAGTCGCCGTTTAAAACCGAAGGACGACGTCAGGTTCCTCACCTCTTTGATTACAATGTTTTACTCCTTAAACGAAGCAGTAAAAGCGGATTCATGCCTAACGCGTATGTGTTCCCCGGAGGTATGGTGGACTCTTCCGATTTTTCCAGTGAATGGTTGGACGTTTTCAAAGCTTTCACGAATTCTCCCAACTTTGGCTTAAGGAGCGTCCATCAACCACCAGAGACCAGACCGCCGATATTTGCTACGGACAGGCTCAAACTGGGCTCACCTATCCCGGGAGAGGTCGCATTCCGAATATGCGCCTTGAGGGAGACATTCGAGGAATCTGGCGTGCTGCTTTTTGTGTCCAAAAAGGAGGAATTGAGCCTGTTGGAGAGCATTAACCAAAGGCGCACCGCTGATGAAGTCAAGCATTACAAAGTAAACGAGCTTTGCAGCGATGAACTGAGCAAGTGGAGGACTTTGGTGAACCAGAACCCTTTAAACTTTGTCAGGATGTGCATGGAGTTGGAGGTGCTGCCCAATATATGGGCCCTCCACGAGTGGTCGAACTGGCTGACACCTGTGAAAAAATACGGTGCGAAGAGGTTTGACACGGCCTTCTTCATGTGCTGCTTGGAGGAGAGACCACATGCCCTCCAAGACCAGAAGGAAATTCAACACTTGCAGGTGTCTTTTAGCATTACACAAGGCCACTCTTGTTGTTGTTCAGATTTGAAAGCAAACTTTTTTTTCCCCCTGAATAATAGAAGTATTTATTAACAGTAGGGGTTCATTGGTTTATGATGTATTCCCAACATGACTGACATAACCTATACTTAATACTAACTATATTTAAATAGCGGCAGGTGTGTGCTGCCTCCCATTTGACATGAGTTTGAATGTAATCCCCAGCCAGACATGAGATGATGTTCATACTTTTTTTTTTTTAATTTCCCCTCAAAAAGATTTCAGGGTGGCACATAACCAGTTGTACAAGTTTAGAAATCATTAATTGTGGTCTCATATTTAATATCACCATAACCAGACATTTGAATAGGGGTGTGTAGACTTTTTATATCCACTATAGCTCACCTCGTGTGTCAATGCATCCCAGTGGTCGACACCTTCGGACATCATGCGGAGCTTCCGGGCTCGCAATTTGTGGGTCGCACCCCCGCAGTTCTACGAGTTGAGTCGCATGTGCCTCTTCCCCTCGCTGAGCGACCTCGGCGCGTTTGCAAGGCAGCGCGGCACCGACGGCTGCGAGCAGTGGCTGCCTGTCATCTTCTTGCAGGATGACAGCTTCATGTCGGTGCTGCCAGGTGCTTGATTAAACTTTTTTTTTTTTTTTCCTCCCCTTGACTGATTGTTCCAATGTTGAGATTTTGCCGCTCTTCTCTTGCAGGAGACCAGCTGTACCCGTCTAACAGTTCAAAAGCGAATAAGGAGAAGACAAATGTGGAGCCTCAAGATGGTTCTAAATCTGCACTACACCGCGTCTTGATCTCAGACCCCTACAATCCAGAAATACAGGTCAACATCACTCCCAAGTACAACCACACGCTGCCTCTCATTGGACCAGTGGACTTCACAACCCTTGTGTGAACACAAATCACAAGAACACTCACAGCGGGAAAACCCCCCACCAAGTTTTAGGGCAAAATAAGCATATAATATAAAGTGTGTGGTGAGGGAGTTTTACAGCCTTAAAGAATAAAAACAAATAAAATTAAATATGACTACTTTGCCGACTTCATCTATTGTGGGCATTTTTGGAACATAATAGATGAGGGTACTGGTACTGTATGGGGAGTACCACTGCCAAGAAGATTCTGTTGTCATCACCACTCGTTTATGAGTTCTCTTGAATTTCAACAATGCAAGCATTTTCCTCAAACAATATCTCATTGAATTCTAATGTTAAAATTCCATGTGCTAGTGGGGATCATTTTGTTGAGCCAAACACTGATATTATTTAAATGTTTTGGAAAAAATATACTTTAGTACCTTTCAAAGTTAAATTATAAAATCAAATTCCACATTACAACCAAAGTAAATATGTCATTTAAAAAAAAATCAGATTCAGTATTCTCACCAATTCACCAACAAATGCAGTATGTGATATAGTGCTACGGGAGGAAAACAAAATATTTTAAACTATATGTAGTTATGTCGTATATGTCGTTATGCGACAACTTTAAAAACTGAAACTCCAATATTATACAGATTTTTCATGATTATTGCTTACTGCTAATGAAAACCACAAATTCGCCATGTCAAGAAATTCAGAATGTTATGAAACAGTGAAACAATCAATGCAATTTTTAAAGAAATTAGGTAGGGATTTTCCTACTGAAACACATTTTACTGTTTAATAAATCATAACAATGAGTATCGTATATTTTAAATTAAACTACTGAAATAAATATCAGCAACAATCCCGCCTTATAAATTATAATTGTGGCTGTTCATATAAGTGTATGAGTTAGGATCTTGTATTATTGTTGTCATTGTTATATTCTGAAATTATATTATCATTACTATTGTTATTATTCTAAGAAGCACAATTTATTATAAAGCTTGTATTTTTAATGAAGAAAAAAACAAACATCAAAACTAAATGCATCTAATGTATGAAGATGAAAATGGAAATATACCGTAACGGGTGGCTGCTTGCTATGACAGGCTAAGTTGAAATAGCAGCGCTCAACATTTGTGCTGTTTGCCTTGGAGAGCCAGTTGAGGGTTACCATGGCAACTCCTCAGCCTTGGAAACCCACTATCTTTGTCCGCGATGAGGTGATGATGCGGTCTGTCGAGCACTCTGTTTGGGTGAACGCTCACTCACCTTTAAACGACCCTGCTCATATGATTCAAGTTTAATGCAGCCTTCCGGAGGAAGTTCTGGAATTTGAAAGCATGCAAAAATATGTTGCAATATTTCCTGAGCTACCTGGAATAGTCTCCAGAGTCAGCATCCCTCACGCTTCAGAAACTTGAAGGCCAGCATTTTAGACCCCTCGCTCTTCGCCATGTTTAATTGATCACCTTTGTGTTTTTGGATCTTTTAGTCGACTGTGCTTTTTATACATCGTATCCTAATTTTTGTTTAATTGCTTAAACAAAAATATAGAGATTATAGACAATGCGAGTAAGAATGGGCATTTGAAATGAAAACAAAGTTAACATTCAATGTGTTGGGGAAGAAAAAAAAAAATCATTGTAATGAGATGGGAGAGTCTGGATGCCCTTAAGTACTGCTTCGATGCCAGTTTTGTTTAGCAGAATAAATCAAACATAAACAAAAAGCACTGAAATGTAAATAATTGCCAGTAAATTGAGTCTTTTTGTCCTTTTTTCCATGCATCCAATTTATGCTTCCTACCAACCTTAAGCGGTTACATCCTCCTTACTATCAGGAAACAAAATATTGTCCAATCATGTTTATTTTGATATTCCCCAATTCTTGTGAAGTAACTGGAATACTGCATATGAAATTTTTGAAAAACAACAACACGTTTTTATTTTTAATTAAGCTATGATGTGTCCACTACAGAGGACATTTTTTTAAACTTAAATGCTAGGCTCAAATACAGTTAAAATAATTCAAACAATACTTTAATGTGTTCTTAAGAGTTTCATAGAAAACATACTAACAACATTTAAAGCCTAAATTTGTTCAATAACAAGTGTTATACACTTACTTTTCCTCTTCCCTAAAAAGTGCTTGCACTGAGGGAAGCCCCACCCCCCACACATTTGGTATCATAAGAAAGCCTTGAATGTCCTCTATAGAGCACAAAAGGAGTTAATTTAATCGTATGCACTGGGTGGAAGATATTCAGGTTTAAAAAGGTCCACTACAGAGGACAAATTTGAATTGCTGGTAGTCAGGGGGATATGTTAATTCATTGGCATCCCAGTGCACTACTTAACACCAAACCCCTCCTTCAAACCTCAGAGCCTTAACATCTCCTGCGCTATTCCAGGAATACACAAATACTCTTACAAGTAAAACCATTAGCCAGGCAGATCAAGCCTCTCAATTGGAAAATTGAACAGCATTTAACCTTAAGGTGGCTATGTCCAAAGTAATAACCGTCTGCTTAAAATCCCTTCAGCTTTGCAGCGTTTACAACCAGGATCATCATCTCAAATGATGCTACACAAAAGAAAAAGAAAAAACATATGCAATGAGTTCTACTGTGTGTGTTTTGATTGTTTTTTATTGTAATAAATATATCTGAATGTATATACATTATCTGACACAGATGACTTTGTACAAAACCTCTAATCATACATAATGTTCTGTATATACATATTACACGTTGCAATATATACATTCAACCCTGAAAAGGAGCACAAGCTTAACAGTGAACTGGTGCATTATTTAAAGACTGTGGTTTGTCTCATAAAGGTCCCAAGAAAACTCTTTGATAGCATTAGCATAGCATTGATGATATGGACACCTACTGCCACCTACATTATTAAATCACATAGTAGCCTGTGGTGAACTAACTGCTGCCTTTCACGTTTTCCCCTCTTTTCTTTTGCTTTAAGAAGTGTACATGTAAAACATCATTTAGCATCAAGAGGAATACTTAGTAGTCAGGCATCATTCCTGCATGAGCTCTCTCGCTAATCCACTTGGATTACGTGTTGCTGATGGCCAGATACCGCCTTACATTACAGCATTGAAAACATCTATGAAGACAGACTGGCGAGAAAGGCAAATAACATTTGTACGTACACACCGACTGACATCAAATTTTAAACTACTGCCGCCTCGTCGTCGCTTCTGTCCACACTCGACTGACCACAAAGAGATTCAAATTCTCTTTTGTACCATAAAAGCCGTAAATCAGTTGAGAATAATCTCCAAGTGTGCATAGTGCATGTGAGGTATGTTCTTCAGATGATGTCTGTCGATGTCAGTTTGTGTCGTGTCTGATGTCCCTCCCACCTTGTGATTGTGTAGCAAACTCAACTGCCCCACAGGGACGATAAATTGATCTACTCCTCCACACTACACTTTTTTTTTTCTTTCCACCCCTTTTCCAAAAACAAACAACCCCCTGGACCTTAAAACTTAAAATAGGCCAATCTCACCACTTTTAGTGCATCTACTTTTTTTTTTTTTTTTTAATCTAGCGCAAATACATTGACAATTCAAATTTCTTACTGTTGCAAGTCCATTTTTGCTTGCATGACCACACAAAAAAAAAAAAAAAATCATGTGGTGCTTTTTTTTGGATGCCCCCACTTCACCCCAGTGTTGATTAGGGGCAAAAGGAGCAGTGCCCAACAAGGTCCAGCAGATGGCGTATATATTCAATACTGAGGAATGATCCAATAGTAAAATAGTCCCGTAGTAAATCCTTGTTCTGCTGTTTTTGGAGTCATTTCCACAATGAAGATTATTATTATTATTGACCTACTTGTGCCCCATAATTTCTGCCTAGTAACAAGTGGCTGCGATGAAACAAAAAAATCCACACAATTCTGTTGGCAATGCTTCTAAGGCGTATAGGGCCCACACGGGATTACTCCAATTGTTACAAGAATAGAGTAGAATATTGTAATTTCATGAGAAGATATGACATGAATATATTGGTAGAGTTACCCAAAAAAAAAATCGTAATATTGCTGCAATTATTTTTACAATAATAGACTGTTAAACTGAACAGTATTGTTCTCGTAAAAAAATAATAATAATAATCTCTGAATAATACCACTCTTGGGTGGTAAGAAAGTTATTGATTTTTATTTGTACTAATAAATAAATAAATAAATAAATAGCATTAACAACCTTTTTTGTCATAATTCTACGCTACTTACATAAAATTTCAGATCAATTTAAAATCACTTTTCTCAGAATAATCTTTATTCTTGTAATATAAAACTTGGAAAAGATACGTTTGTCACGTAACATTAAAAATGAAATTATGACTTTAGTAACATGAGTTTCCCCCTAAAAAAAAAACAAAAAAAACGTTGATTTCTTTTTAAAGGGACAGTGTGTAGGATTTTAAAATGTTCAATATTAATTTTCGAAACCAACTTTTAATTTTAATAATACTGTATGCAAAAAAATATGTTCTATCACATCAACGTACATTTTTTTCAATATAATCGTTGGTCCAGTAATCGCTAATTACACTGGCTGCGCCGTGCTTTACAGGAGGCTAAGATGTTTTGCCGCCATCTTTCCGCTACGGATACCCGAAGGAGAAGAATTCGCAAATGTAGTAAATGATGGAAGTGTGATTTCTCTGAGGCACCGTAGCACGTGTGCTTCAAAATGCACACACTTCGAACTTAGGTCATTACAGTTTATTAGTGCACCAATAGATGGCACTAAATTCTACGCACTGTCACTTTAACAATATGATTTTTGTCGTAATACGACTATTGTCATAACACAATATTTTTCTTCGCTTCAGTTCAACTTTAGTCTTGTAAGTATTATAACCGTACAACTTTATTTTCATTGCGGCCCCATTTTGTCTGATTGAGTAAGATGTCGAAAATGAATCACAAAAATTTGACTTTTTAAACGGCACATCAGTAAGAGAGGGTACCGTACTGTATAGTAAAGTGGCGATTTGGTGCTTGCGCCCATACTTCCCGTTTTCAGGACATGTTGATGACCAGATATCCAAGAACCACCGCCACAGTCACGATGACAAAGAAGACCACCACGGCGCAGATGGACGCCAGGCCCGCGTCCCCGCCGCCTCCCCCCTCCTCATCCTTGGGTTCCTCCTCGCAGATGGAGATGACGCCCACGGAGGAATTTCCCACGCTCATGTTGGACTTGAGCTCGGCGCCCGCCTCCTGCTTGGCTTCCACGGCCCACGGCGCCACCTGCACCTTCATCTCCATCTCCTCCATCATCTGGCTCACCTGGCTGATCTCGGCCTGCAGGTCCCGCAGGTCCGCCGTGTCGATGTTGCTGTCCGCTTCGTACTTCATGTTCTGCACGCTCATGGCGCGCGCCGCCACCGTGCCGGTGCTGCCCGTCATGCCCGTCTGGATCAGGTGCCTGGTGGGCACCTTGAGCGGGAAGTCCTGGCCTATCTCCAGGGAGCGCTTCATGTCCACCTCCAGGAGGTCCATGCTGCTGGAGAAGAGCACCCATAGCCGCTCGTACTCGGCGCGGTCCTCCTTGCTGATGCTCTTGTCTTTGAGCAGAGAGGTCAGCTTAGTCCGGTTGGCCACGGCCAGCTCCTGCGCCTTTTTGCGGGTCCGCTTCAGCTCCTCGCGCAAGTTCTGCGAGTCCGACGTGCTGCCCAGGGCCACGACCAGGTGCCTGTAGCACGCCGTCACTTTATTCAGAGCGTCCAGCATAGTTTTACACTCCTCTTTGCCCATGGTTGCTCACGGACGCGCGCTCTCTCCTCCTCCTCCTCTTCCTCCTCCACAGAAATATGGCAAACAAGAGAGAAATGGCGATCTGCGTGGATCACCTCTCTCCTATGTGAGTGCACATTCCTTTCTATCCTGCATGCCGATTCCTCTCCAGGAGGCTTACGCGCCCTTAAATGGGATTTAGCCTCTTTTTTTTTTTTTTTTTCCCGAGCTCCTTTACGCACGGATGCGCAATAATCCCGAAATGTGTTCCTAAAAAAAAAATATCCACACTTGGCTACAGGTGGCCAAAATAATACGAAGAAAAAGACCTAATCGGTCAATTCAAAGATAACGATGGAGAGCGTCCTTCGGTGTTGAAAGCTGGGGGAACAACGTCGCCGCGACATGGAGACGTTCGCCGTTTGATTCCGTTGGGCTTCGTGCGTCTATTTTGGTGGCGGAAAGCGCAATGGATGATGTTTAAATGCCATTAAGCGCCTTGTGTGGTCACGTGTAAACGCGAGGTCCACCGTGACGACTGCAGAGGAGGAGGGACGGGGGAATCCGAGCTCGATGATTGGCTCGTGAGGGTGCTTGTCACGTGGGGCACGCACGCAGGCGTCATTGGGTTAGGCCAGTACAGTACCGGAGATCCCAACAAGGGAGCGTGACCGTCACCTTCCTCGGTTTGGACGGCCGGTTCGAACTCACTGCTTTTTATTCGCACGCTGCTTTTTATTCACTGTAACAATCAGTGAAGTACAGATATTTAAGGTATTTATATATAATAATAAAAAATAAAAAAAAAACCTGACTGTGGTAAAAGTGACGTGCGGTGAGGTTCATCGCTGATGAGGCACTCTGATAGAAAAATATGAATTCAATACAGATTATGCTATATTTCAAAGCTTTTGATTATGCTTCAATGATCACTTTTAACAATGTGATAGTGGGAAAAACAAAAGAATGTTTAATAAATACAAGGTCAAGTTTATTGTTTTAATTTTTTCCTGATCTTTTTCTTTTAAAAAAATATAAAGAAGACAACAACAAGAGGCGGCACGGTGGGCGAGTGGTTAGCACGTCCGCCTCCCAGTTCTGAGGACTCCGGTTCGAGTCCAGGCTCCGGCCTTCCTAAATGGAGTTTGCATGTTCTCCCCGTGCCCGCGTGGGTCTTCTCCGGGTACTCCAGTCTCCTCCCACATTCCAAAGACATGCATGGCAGGTTAATTGGTCGCTCCGAATTGTCCCTAGGTGTGCTTGTGAGTGTGGATGGTTGTTCGTCTCTGTGTGCCCTGCGATTGGCTGGAAACCAGTCCAGGGTGTCCCCCGCCTACTGCCCAGAGCCAGCTGAGATAGGCGCCAGCACCCCCCGCGACCCTTGTGATGAATAAGCGGTCAAGAAAATGGATGGATGGACAACAACAAGAAGAAAGCATTTGGTTTGTGGCCATTTTTCCGGTGAGATTCATGCCCACAGAGTCGCCATCTTAATAGTTGGGTCGTTGCTGCTTATTCTTGTTGGCTACACTGCTTGGATAACGTGTTGTTTACCTGCGAGAGCCCCGCTGTGTTAAGAGGTGACAGCGGCAGTGCTTGCCCCCTTTGCCCGCTTTGCTCTTTTTGAATTATTGAAGCGGATGGTGCCTAATGATCCACTGACAGCGGTGTCAAGCTAATGGACTTCAGCACACACGGGGGGAGAAGGGAAATGAAGTAAGCTGAGGTTGTCTGTGTCGCAGCTTGTGAATAGTGCTTTGATTTGGATGGGGGCTTACAGCACATTTGATTAAACATTAAATACGGTACACAAAATGAGAGCCGATACATGAGCAAATAAAAAAACAAACCTGTACAGAGTACTTTGTATTACAAAGATAACAATGCTCAATTTTGATTTATGCATAAGTCCAAGTTACCACTATACATGATTTTTTATTTTTTTCCCCACCATAGCCTATTCAAATTTATTGCAATGATAGAGCAGGGGAAACAAACTTGTTTTCCTTACAGACTGTGGTTGTATTTTTCATTTTGTTTCACTTTTATTTCATTTTGACTTTTTTTATTTGTTATTTTTAATTAGTTTTTAGGAGAGGTTTGTTGGTTTTGATTAGTTTTTATCTTGTTGAAAATGTTTTTTTAGTTTAGTTTTTATTCGTTTTTTTATTTTATTTGTGTTTTAGTTTTTTTTTTTTTTAGAGTATTTGTCCAGTGCAAAATAAACAAAAACAAAAAAAAAGATTACTAAGTATTGTCTAAAATATAAATACCAAAATAAAGACTTCAAATGTGTTACGTTCTGAGGTTGGATCCCAAAAGCGTAGACACAAATAAGATTTTAACTCTTTATTCGCATAACATCGAGAGGCGTAGAACAAACTTGACTTAGACAAGAAACAACGAGAATGCATCAAGAATCTCGAGACGCCAAGCCCCCTTGGGCTGTGGAGATGCACAGAGGAGCAGAGGTAATAATCCGGAAAAACACACATTTCTCAGACAGCATATAGACGTGGGTAACAGGACTGACATGGAATTATCTGATTGGCTGTTGACCAGATAAAGAGATTAAAGATTCTTGACATCACATAGCTTCTGGCATCACATAGTGTCTTACCAGTTGAAACCAGATGCTGTTACATCCGTTCAGAACAGACACTTGACCACACAGTCATGACCCAAACATAACCCCTGCATGACCCTAGTCATGACAAAATGAACCCTGATGATAACCCTTGACAAAGACTAAAGTGGAGGACATTTTCTCTATAATTATGGTTCATTTTATAGGCATAATATGTTTGTAGTTTTGTAATATTGTTAATTTTCATAAGCCCACATCACACTGAGCGGCGGATGTTTGTGAGGGTAGCGGAAGTTGATTTTTCTTCAGGGTTCGTTCAAGGACGTAAATGTTTGCTGGACAAGAAATCAACATCCGCGATACTCTCAACCTTCACTGCTCAGTAGGATATGGTAACTATAATAAGTAACCTTGTTTTTGACACCAAAGGTTATGACAGTTTTTCTCTATATTACTGTAATAACCACTGGGAGTATATTATGTACTGCATAATCACGTCTCTTGGACTGTCAATCCAATTGAAGCATTATTATCTGTTGATGCAGGTCTTGTCACTGTACGACTATAAATCTGACTGCATCTGAGATGTTTTTCCTTCTGACTCATAAATACCTGCGTCCAATTGTGTTTGGGTTTTTTTTTTCTGTTGGGATCGTGGCAACTGCAGTCCTGTGAATGTGTCTCCATAGCAACCTGTAACCTCTTGCTGGGGTGGTTTCAGTTATTTTTCCCAAGGTAATCAACATGTCAGCGCGGTAGATGTTATATTGAACGGCACATTTCTACAGGTAACGGGACACTTTCAGATTATATTTCTTCCCATGTTTTGTGTTGTTCCAGTCCTCATTCCCAGCCTCACCTGGCCCTGCCGTGCAAAGGCGATTGTCGGCGTTGATCAAATGAGACGCCGTTTTCAGATTGAAGAGTGTGCGGGATGAGTCAGATGCGCCCCGGTCGATTGCTCTCAGACTGATCGCATCAGAGGCTCCTTATGATTTGCTGTTACATAGACAGGAAGTGCTTGACGGCAAGGCTTTCGATTGTAATGCACGGGGTCAAATGCCTGCAGTGTGCTTGTAATGGTGTGAAGTGAACATCCCGACAGTTTTCCAGGAGTATTCAGGTCTGGATTGAGGTGATACGGAGTACTGGTTGGATCCCACAAGGGTACAAAAAGGTGTTTATTACAGAAAAATGATAAACAAAAGGCGAGTGGGACACACCCCCTCACTGGCTCACTGGAAAAATACCAGACACACAATAGGACTGAGAGCAGGAGCACGACAAAAATAGACACATCGAAGATGTCTGTCAAGATGTTTGTCTTATTGTAACCTTCAAGTTCATTAGAGAACATGAACTTGACTATTAACTGCTCAGTGCAGGTTTAAAGTCACATTTTAACATTCTTAGCTGCCAAATAAATTATTGAATGGAAAATGACATCAGGGATAGATTTCAGGGTTACCTCTCATCTCACACTAACTACTGAAGCACTCTGACTCACACACAACTGAAAAATTATTCACTCACATACACTATTGAAATGCCCTGATGTGCATGACTAAAATGTTCTCACACTCTACTGAAACACTCTCACACACACAATTGAAACAGTTTCACACAAAGCTCTGGAAAATATTTATCTTGATCATACTATGAAGTGCTCTCACACTTACAACTGAAATGCTCTGAAATTCCTGAAATGCTCTCACATGTGAAAAATTATTCAGCCATACTCACTACTGAAACACTCACACAAAAGACTAAAACATTACCACACTGCTAGTGCAGAATTATTAACACAAATATATTCAGCATTCTATCACACACTACTAAACACTCTTAGACTCACGTTACTGAAACACTCTCACACACATAATAATAAAGCACCCTCACACCCACACCTGAAATGCTCTCACATTAAACACTGAAACATTCTCACACATATTACTGTAAAATTCTCTCACACATACTAAAACGCTGTCACATAGCGGATGAAATACTCTCACACATATCCTGAAAGAGCACCCCCCACACACACTCCTGACACACTCTCACGCACAACTGAAATGCTCTCACACATAAGACTGAAACATTCTCACACACATTACTGTAGAATTCTCTCACACATACTAAAACGCTGTCACATAGCGGACTGAAATACTCTCAAACAGCTTTCTGAAAGCGTATCCCCCCCACACACCGAAACACTCTCACACACAACTGAAATGCTCTCACACATAAGACTAAATCATTCTCACACACATTACTGTAGAATTCTCTCACACATACTAAAACACTGTCACACAGTGGACTAAAATACTCTCAGGCAATTCCCTCACACGGTATTGAGACTCTCTCATATGCACTACTGAAACACTCACACATTTTTGGAATTAGTATTAGGGAAAAGCCTAAGAAAAATCACAACACACTCACAGGATTACATTTTTTATGTTTTTTGAATTAACTTTATATTCTGGATTATCTGGATACATTCTGGATAAGTGTAACGCAATTCATTTTTGAGAAAATGTCTCTTGTCCTTCTGCAGTGTCACAAGAGACATGTTTCCCATCAGGAGCACTATTTTTGTAAGGCCATCTCATCTGCATATGCCACAGGGCGGATACAACCTGTCCTCAGGGGACGCGAGAATGATCACCCACATAAGAACCCCCACATCTCACTCACTGTAGCTCCTCATGAGACACAACATTACATACACACCACATACACCAGCAAGATCTTTTTTCCCCTCCCTTGAACCAAATGTCCTACATGCTCACCTTTTAAACTCGCGTGATGATTTTTTTTTTTTACCGTATTTGAGCAGCACTTTTAGTGATGATATCAACATTTGTATTTGACATCTGTCTGCCATACACTTTTAAAGCTTCCCATCTTGTATGTGACCTTTTAAAATGGCACCAGATTTGTTTAAGCACATTAAAAAAAAAAAAAAAAAGTGCCCAAGCTTGCTGCATTTTAAAGCTGATTAGGAAGTTGTCATCGTTTGGGTTGGGTTTGTTGGGTTTTTCCGGGGTTGCTTTTGTTATGGATCAGGTTTGGTTTGTGTTTTGGTTGTTTTTCCTTGAGTTAGTCATGTCTGTGTTTTTGAGTTGTTGTCCTTGTGTCATCCCCTATTCATTGTTTTGTCCACCTGTGTTGCTTGCCCTTCCTCATGTATCTACCAATCAGCTTCCCCTGCCACTTGTGTCTTGCCCAGCTGTGTCTAATGATTGTCAATGATTGTGTGTATTTAGTTCCCTGTCTCCTTGCTGTCCTCTGTCGGTTCATTGTTATTTTCCCCCCTGTCATGCTGCTGAGTTTTTCCTTGCTGTTGTCACGCCTCTTTTTGTCCTGTTAGGTTTTTGTTAGTTAGTTAGTTAGTTGTTGAAATTTTTTGTTAGTATCTGGACGTTGTTGTTTTGGTTTAAGTTGCTAAATAAATACCTTGTTTGCCTTTTATTTTGTTTGATAAAAGTACACTTCTTTTTTGAGCACCTCAACCTCCCTGCTGCCTTCCTTCCCTGCACTTGGGTCCACACTTTCCGAGGAATCTTAACAGAAGTCAGTGCACCTTTTTTGTTTGCATACTGAGCCCCCTGCTCACTGAACTTAGCCTCAAATTCATTTTCACACTGGGTGTGTATTTTCATGATAATGACCTTATGGTGACAGCCATTTATAAAGCCATCCTAGAATAGATGTATTTTGCATGTATGCCTAAAAAAAAAAAAAAAGCCACCAAAACTAAAGGGTGTAAAATGAACTTTTATATACTGACGCTGATGCCGTAAATCAGCAACCCACTGTAATCCAGATTAGCGGGCGGGTAAACATCTTGCGATTAGTAATATAATGCGCACTAATGCATCTTTTGATGGAGGCTGTCGGCCCTTGCATGTTTCTTTATCAGATGACATCTGAGATTTTAGCAGGAAATGGTGGCAAATGGCAGCTTGGTGTGAGATGTGCTGGTCAAAAGAGGACAAAACAGGCCAGGACATGACACAAATTTACATCCATGAAGAATCCAGTCATCCTAAAGTTGTCGCTCAATGACAATGGATGCGCTGCTTGATGATTCCCAGAACCTTATATAGCACTGTGTGCCTCCAATACCACCTAATGTTTTTTTTATGATTGACCTCTAACCCAAAGTCATCTGTGATAGATTCCACTACACATGCAAACCTAATGCAGACAAGTGCTGCAGAAAATGACTAGATTAGCCCGTAAAAAAACATGCATAGGCCTACAGTATTTTGATCTTTGGGATGCCATTAATGCTTAATTTACATTGTGGCCTCTAGGCGGAACAACAAGCCCTTCCGATATAAATATTCCAGTATTTACAGGTGGATTAATGTCGTGTAACCAAAAAAACAGTCAAAACAAAGTGGGATTTAACAGATTAGGATCCAGGTTGTTTATGTGGTTTTTGGAGCTCTTCGGTTAAATAGAGACAGACATCCGAGGAGCTCCAATGGAGGCTATTTGTGGTAATATGAGGAAGATTCAGGCCGGTTGGTGCAGCGGTTATGGAGAAAGAGCAAGTCTGTCTTTGTTGAATTATTGATGGAGGGAGCTCTTCCTCTGTGTGGTCTCTACATGGCGCAGCACGAAAGGGCGGCTTGAACTGTGAGTTACGCGTCAACCTTGGGAAGGATTTCTCCTTGTTCGCTGACACGCTCTCTCGCTCTTGCATGTGCGCACACACGCACACACACGCATACTCATACAGACATGCACACACAAACGGATTCGTGTCTCGTCTCTCAGCTCCAAAGCAAGCAACGCTGACCTTAAAAGCCCTCCGATGCGGTTATAACTTTTTATTGATTGAGGCACTCTGCATGAGATGTATTCATGTGGCCAACTACACTTTGTGGACAAAAGTATTAGAACAGGGAATAAACAAGGAAGAAAATCTAGAGTTTAGATGGACAGACTTTAGATCTACAGTATCCATCCATCCCACCCCCTGATATAAACCAAATCCAATTGTGTCATGACTAGGGTCATGCAAGGGTTATGCTTACTGTGTCATGACTAGGGTCATGTACGGGTTATGTTATGCTTACTGTCGTGACTAGGGTCATGTAAGGGTTATGTTTAAACCTAGGGGTCCGCCAGGAGGCGGGGTACTGTCATGACTGGGTCATGCCAGGGTTATGTTTGGGTCATACAAGGGTTATGTTTGGGTCATGACCGTGAGGTCAAGTGTCTGTTTTGAACCTATGTAACCGGCATCTAGTTTCAACTGGTCTTAAGCTATGTGATGTCAGGAGCTATGTGATGTCAGGAGCTATGTGATGTCAAGAATCTTGAACCTTTTTATCTGGTCAACAGCCAATCAGATAATTCCATGTTAGTCCTGTTACCCACATATCTAGCCACACAACCAATCAGATCGATTCACTGTCTATATAAGCTGTCTGGGAAATGTGTGTTTTGTCGGATTATTCCTCTGTCCAGCGGGCCACCTGCTCCCCTTTTCCTCGATGCCTTCTCGTTGTTTCTGGTCAAGTCAAGTTAGTTCCATGCCTCTTGATGTTATGCGAATAAAGTGTTAAACTCTTATTTGTGTCTGCGATTTTGGGATCCAACCTCAAAACATAATAAATTGTCCTATTTCCTAGAATGATTAGACTCTTCAGAGTACAAAAGGGTATCCCGACATCCTTTCTATGCTACAGCAAATTGAGCCTGAAGGATCGCTGGCATCTGCTGGGTCAAGGCTTGCCATTAATCCTATCACTACAAGGTCAACTTTAGAAAAGCCAAGGGAGGTTTGCAGACAGTGGAAAAATAATGGGGGAGTACAACGTGCATTGTAAAATAGTCCCTACCTTGAGTTTTCCAAGCCAAATACAGTCACCTACTAACTTTATGAAAACATCATACAGCAGTGTGTGTGTGTGTATATATAGGCTGGGTAGTTTGTCTAGAAGTGGTTGATATCATATTTATTTATGTTCCACCCTTTGATATTTTTGCAATGATATAGTGGAGATAGCAAAATACCACTCACCTCTGACAACTGACACCCAGTCAATACATAACTGTCAAAGATCAAATGAGATAATGATTTATGACTATCCCCAGGAAACCATCAAGGGAATATTCAGTCTGAATTTTAAGACCTCTCGACAAAGGATGAAAGTGGTAGAATGTCATTCTTCTACAATTTTATTTGGAATTTCATCATTATACTTTTTGAGTTTTATTGCTGTATTGGATAGGAGTAGTATGTCATGTAGAGCTGTCAAACGATAAATGTTTTTAATCAGATTAATCACATCTTAAAATTTTGATTAATGACGATTAATCGCTCAATTAAAAAGGCTTTTTTTAATCAACATATTTTTTGCCTGCCAAATTTGACATTTTTTGATACATGCACACACTCATCCTCCATTTTTTCCAATCAGTTAATTACTTGCATAATTTAAAATGGAAAAATATGACCCCAATATTTCGACATGAACAAATCTTCTGAATATCATGTACAAACATAATCTATGGTTAAAATTAATAGTGCGATTAATCTGTGTTAATTCATGATTAATTCAATATTTTTTTTAACTTTGACAGCACTTAGTCATGTCATAAATCAATATATTATAATAAATTATGTTTGACATATGCGCCCCTGGCTATCTCTTGCAGTGTTGCGATCAAACTGATGTTTATTATTATAATTTATATTGTGAAGGCTAGATGCTTGGGGATTTTTCCAATAATTCCTCTGAGGCTTTATTTGTTTTTTTTGTTTTTTGTTTTTTAGAATTTCATGGCAAAAAAAGATTAAAGGGCCCCCACACCTGATGTAGTCATGACTACCTTTTCATATCTGCAGAAAACAGAACAAAACAGTGAAACAAGAAGTGCATTAAGTCCTTCAGCAGCCTCTCACTGATGTGACTGCACTCTATTTAATAAGAGCTCAGCTGTATTGGACTTTTGTCAGCCTGTATTCTTCCGAGCTTATTGTGCACTCACCAAGAGCCGTTTGCATCCAAACATGTGGCGAGAGGTGATGGTGTTGGGGGCTAAAAGGTCTTTGGCCCTTGCACTGTTTGCCTCCCGCACTTTTAGCAGAGCAAGGAGATTGAGTGTGGCAGAAAATCCCCTCTAAAAGGCTTCTAGCTTGGATTTGTGCCTGCTAGGCGAAGGTGGGTGCTGCCACAGATAAGCCTGTGCGAAGTCAGAGGTCGCACCCATTGTGGTGTTCTTGTTGCCGCTGTGGACAACACTTGCTGTGCTACAGGGAGGAAATATTCATAAATGCATGATATGGAAATATTCACAGACATGCTTGTCTGTCTGGGGGGAATTAGGGCCTGGAGATTTCCAGGAAATTTACAGCAGGTACGCATGTTACGTCAATGCTGCTGTATTTGCATTCACATATTAGGTTTGCATATAATTATGAATATTTAAATCATTTGCAAATACAAGAAAAAGAAAGCGTCTCTTCAAATCTTATTTTTAACAATTTTTTTTTTTAGTTTTCTTTTTAGACATATAATTTAGATAGGTAGGTAGATCACTGTAAAAATTGTTGAAATCAGTAGTTCATTGAAAGTAATAATATCCATTCAAAACAGGATAAAAGAATTGATTGTGAAAACCATTTATTTTTCATTGACAGACATCAATTTTGATTGCAACGGAAATAAAAATACGTCCAAAGGACCCAGGGGCTTGATGCGCAATGAAACGACAGTACATCAGTAACACCAGGGGATTGTACATGGACTCTGGGTGCATCGCTTGCCTTCGATGCAGACAGCGTGGGTTTGCTCCCACACCCGGGAGACCACGTTTGTATGTGTGAGTGAGTGTACTTAAAAAAAAAAAAAGGCATATTATAAATGAGATATTCTGATTAAGCGGGGTTATAATTTTTACAGTGTATAGGTAGGTAAGGTAGATAAGGTAGTTCATCCGTTCATCCTCTTTTCCCAACATTTGTTACCGCAGCTGACATGATACCTGGTCCAAAATCTGAAGGCAGCTGCTGTTTTGGGCACATTGACTGTTTAAAAATTCAAGAGGACAACCCTGCTTTCTCTCGTTTATTTTTCAACAGATATCCCCCTCAAGTTGCACGCCTCTTGTAATTGCATGGTACGGCTTGCCGTGTGAACATGTCATTCAATTGATAGCCATCCATTGTGCGTTGTTCCCAAACATTGCACTGCACAGCTCAGTTGAGAAATATATAGTAATTACATAATTCATGAGAATCGAAAGAATTTTGCCACATTTTTTTGCTTGTGTGTGTGCCTTGGCCACCTGGCGGCAGTATAATACAGACTTGAGGCCGTTCTTTGCAGAGGATAAAGAATACTTGTCTATAAGTATTTTTTATATAATCTGTTTACATATTTCGCCGCGTTAGCTTGTCTCTGGCATTTTGCATTGTTTGTTAACATTGAGCTATGTAAAGCTAAGTGATTGCTTTAAATACACATCATATCATTTTATGTTTAGTTTGGACTTTTGTGCCCGCAGTCTCATTCCCCAAATGTGCTCCTCCCCCTCTCTGATGATGTAACTCTAGTCCTTTTTTATTATTATTATTATTGCAGCAACATGCATGCCGACGATAGGAACACGTCACACCACTCCCCTCCCCGCGTCCACTTTGCGTTCACTTCATTACACTCCAAAAGCCAGAATGTCAACAAAAGAGTGCGCCCAAAGAGCAACGCACATGCACACAGCCCCACGAGAGTGATTTCATTTGTTGCACGAGCACTTACCATTTATTATTTAATCACACGCCAGGCCTCTGATTGTATCGAGATGTGGAATCAAAAATCTGCTGCTTTCCACTGACACCAATGCTAGTTTATAGCTTCACAAGCCATATAGTTATTATGACCAATTTCATATTCAGTTTACAATATATGTGTGCAGTGCATTTGTACACCACTACAAACTACAACCTCAATAATAAACATAGTTAAGATAATTTAATACCTCTCTGACAGTGTCAGACTTCTGAACTTTTAAAGTTTTTTAAAAACAAAGTATTTGATGCTAGGGTGTTAAAGCAATCTTTGGAGATTTTTGTAAACATAAAATGTTGTTTAAGTGTTTTGGGATGATAGTATGTGCTATATTTATTAATATAGATAATTTATAATCAGCTTTTAGGGTGACCATCATTTATTTACAGGACTTCAGTATTTGCGGACAGGCTCAGTTGATAGGCACCGATTCTGACCATGAATAGGAACTTCATTTTCAGAGACAATGTCAAAATTTATTATATAGTAAAATAAAAAGAAGTCAAAGTAGTGTACTATATGAAATAAATACGTAATACATTGAAAATAAACATTGTAATGTTAACAGACAAGATGACGTTTTGATGTTATGAAAAAAGAAAAGTCAGAATGTTATTTAATTTTGTTGTAATACATTTTAAAATTCCATCCATCCATTTTCTGAACCACTTCTTCCTCACAAGGGTCGCGGGGGTTGCTGGAGCCTATCTCAGCTGGCTATGGGTAGTATGCGGGGCAGACCCTGAAGCCAGCCAGCCAATTGCAGGGCACACAGCGACGAACAACCATCCACACTCACACGCACACCTAAGGACAATTCGGAGCACCCAATTAACCTGCCATGCATGTCTTTGGAATGTGGGAGGAGGCCGGAGTACCCGGAGAAGACCCACGCAGGCACAGGGAGAACATGCAAACTCCACCCAGGAAGTTCGGAGCCTGGACTCAAACCCGAGTCCTCAGTACTGGGAGGCGGACGTGCTAGCCACTCATCAACCGTGCTGCCCACATTTAAAAAAAATATATATATATTACCCGGAAGTAGTTTATTTTTGGAACATTTTAAGACTATACACTTGTAATTTGTTTTTGTATTTTGGTCCCTCATACTGTTTCTTACATTTGACTGTGTAGCGTGACGTCAGATGTTCAAATTCTTTGAAATTGCCAATGTTTTAACCTTTTTATTATAGTGGGCATTGTACTTATGTAAACAAACAATGTAAATTGATCAATAAAGATTTTGATTTGAATATGGTGTTGGCTTGTGAACAGATGTTTCAGAGAGTAAATCTGTGCGTATATGATGTGAGGGAAGTTCATTTAGTAGCTTGTCACTTCTCCTTTGACTTACTAGTCAGATGCTTATTTATCAGAGAGAGAGGGAGAGTGTGTCAGTCCTGGAAATGGAAAGGGCTTCAGTCCCTTGATTCAGCCTTTAATCTGCTTTAGAGGATTGCTTGGGTATTTCTCTGTTCCTCTCTCTAAAACTAGACAGCTTATATTGGCTCTGGATCAGAGCCGGAGTGAAGTTACAGGTCGCCGCTGCGCAGTGGCAACCGGCCGGGCCTGGGAGGGGGTGACAAGCCGCTTTGTCTTGTTTGGCCTCATAGTAATCCACTCCTGGGAAACACGTGACGGCGGAGGCTGCTGCCAGGAAGGTCCTGATGCTCCCTGCCTGCCGGGGAGGTGCAGCTATTCTGTCCCCATAACCATGCGTGCAAAAGGTCTGCTTCAGGTCAATATTGTTTCATCACTGACTGAACAGGGAAGAGGGTGGCATAGGGACAATTAATGCACTCACTCAAATTTAGATGACATTTAACTTTGTTATGAGCTACAAGTGTTGACATGTAGTAGTGGTGCCAGGAAAGATCGTCTAGAATTGTCAAAATGATCCATTTATGTGCTTGATCTGACAAACTGTATCCCGCTTTATAAACATCATTATGTCATATACACTACTTCACTCATAATAATACAAACATATTGTAACATATCTTAAAAAGAAAAACCAAGAGAGTTATAGGAATAAAGTCTAAATATTAATAATGCAAGTATATGCCAGACACGAATAGCTGTAATGTTAGTGGACACATTTGAATAGTTATGAGTAAATGTAATTTTTGCTGGAATAAAGTAAAAACTTTATAAGTACAAAAGTCGGAATTTGTGAGAATACATATTTTAAATAAATGTGTAGCTTTACAAGGAAATGTTAGGAGATAATTTTATCTAAGTAAAGCTGTAGATGCACAAGAAGTAGATAAAAATGCTGATTTGCTACAAAATGAAATATGTGGGAAAAGTCATTAAGAGAAAACAGTCTTAAGAGAAAAGTCAATTCATGAGAATGATGTAGTGTGACAATAAAGTTGGAATGTTATTAAAATACATAGTATTATCAATAAGTTTTTATTTTTGTAAAGCTAAAATTACTTGAATAAAGTGAACATGCTCCAAGTAAAAACTATTTTATGAGAAAACAATATGACTGTATACATTATTCGCAATATTATTATTGACTAAGACACGAAATTCGGAATATTTCGAGATTAATTATCTGACTAAAGCTGCTGATTTACAATCATTCAAGTAGAAAAGCCTGTGATACACTACATCATAAAATGCCTCAAGAAAATGCCATAATATTATGAAAAAGTCTTAATTCATGAGAAAGAAGTAATATAATAAGAGCAAAACAAAACATTGTAAGTATACAAGTGGATAACATAGATTATTAACTAGAAGTAGGTAAGTGAATAAATAAATAAATAAATAAATAAATAAATAAATAAATAAACATCAAATTCATAACACAAAATACTGCAGACACCATAAAGCACAATGTTGTCTCATGGTGCGCCAAAAGCCAAAGAATACAGATACAGAATACAGATTACAGATTAGTATACATAATTACTTTGTTACTAATTTTAATTATCTTATTACACATTACAACAGTGATTATCATATAATTTTTTTTAAATATTCTAAAATTTTGTTTTGTTGAACTCAAACTCATTCACTGACCAACAGCGCTCTCTATCGGAGATATATATCACTTGCAGTTGCCTCACATCCCTTCGGGTGGCGCCGTTGGGCCAAGCCATTCACGAAGAGGAACCGAATCCCGGAAGCTCCGACAATGGTTGATGGGATGTGTCGCTGCTGCCCCTCTACTTCGTGGCTCCGGTAGTCGTCCCCGAGCTGTACCCCACCCATTGTGAAGCGCTCAAAATGAATTTAGAAGACGTCCCCGCAGGACTATGTCAGCAATATTAAGGTATGTCGTCGGGAAAACGTCTGCTTTTCGTATTCGTCGCGTGCATGGGGACGTAGCAAAGCTAGCGAGCCAGCTTGCTCGTTAGCGAGCGAAATGTAGCCACCTGCCCGGTAGCATATGGAATGTCACGCTACTATCATATTTGTAGTGGATGTTTGTTTACGTTCTGATCGTTAACACTTGACATTTAAGCGAATAGGGAGACTCAGCTAACTGTAACACCGTGGTAGGTCAACACTTGTCTCTAGTATCCATAGCGGGCAATTGCTCAGACAAGATGGTAAATGAGAAGATGGTGATTTACTCGTTGGTCGATGAAAGGAGGGAGGGGCTGCAAATCTCAAGTGTTGCTTTTGCTGTAGTGTTATGGAAGGTATGGAATTATGATGTGATGTGGGCGTCCAAATAAGAAAGACGGAAGTCTGTCAGTGTCAAAATAGTTACAAATAGTCATCGTTGGCGTGGAAAAACAACGCGACATATAACTCCTTGTCGAACTTGAGTGATCTGCCTGTAAGGAAAAGAACATTTGGCGTGAAGTGAGTGTTGAACAGGTATGCTGGACACCCAACATACATTTCTACTGTGTATTAAATGACTTTGTTTTAACCATTACAGTATAGTGGAGCCCCGTACGTGTGAATACAGGTGTTAGTTTGTTGTCTGCCAGTCCTCCAGCTTCGTCTTACATTCCTTGTCTGATGACTGGTGACAAATCCAGTGTGTAAACCTGCCTCTCGCCCAAGTCAGCTGCGATAGGCCCCAGCTCACCTGCGACCCGAATGAAGCAAGTGTTCAAGAAAATGGATGGACGGCGGTTTTAACCTATTCTGTGTGTGTATATCTTTCAGGTGTCTCCTTTTTCACCTCCATACCAATCTGCACACCCATTCTAAATCACATGCTGGTCCTGAAGTCATAAATCAAAGCATGTTATTGTGAAGAGGAAACATACTAGTAGGTAGGTAACTCTTCAATTTTGTCATTGCTAGTCACCCTGTCGTTTGCGTATCTGCTCTGTCAAAGCTTGAAGAGTGGCATTCCATGCGTTTGACAGTGCCAAGCAGGAGGAGCCTGAGATTGGGAATGATGATGACAAAACATTTCCTCAACATGATACTCATTCATTCATTTTTCTGCACACTTTATTCTATTCTGGGTGGAGGATTAGTGTATGTCGTAGTTGAGTTGAGCGGGTGAGAGCATCTAATATGCTACTACAATCAATTTAATGTAGAGTCTTAAAACAAACATTTGCCACCACAAACCTTTATTATTAGGGTTGTTTGGTACCACTTATAAATTCAATGGACTTTAGTATTCGATATATGCAGCTCTGCATTGCTGTAGGTATTCTTTTGTTATTGATGTTGATTTATTGCCGTAAGGTACTGAGCAGTAGAGCTGTCCTGAGCTGATCACATTATCTGAAATTGGACCCATCACGTGATTTTCAGCTGAGCAGTATTGCCGGGAAATGATCAATTTTTTATATTTTATAAAGTGGAAAATTTAGTTAGTTTTGTATAACGTAAGTTTTAGGTTTGTGTGATGGCGTGAAAAAGATGAGGCCAAAGGAAGTCAACATTGATTGATTGCTGAGATTGAACAAAAATGCTTGTCTCTTTATTCAAAATTGAACCCCCCAAAAAGAAGACCACTCGTTACCTCGGAGTACAGGATGTCTTCAATGACAAAAAATAATGTTTGGCGGTGAGTTGGCAACCAAAACAAAGTTGCTGCGCAATAACTTCGCTTCTAAGAAACACACATAAGGCCATGTCTGCACGGAAACAGAGCTGATATATTTCCTTTTTTCGTTTTTTAAAGGAGAATAAGAAGCCTGTGCAATTTAAACATACAGCCCTAACAACAATGGTGAGGAATGTGAAGCATTGTAGGATTGGCTTTTCAGCGTCAGCTTTGTTTTCAAAGCAAAAACGTGTATCAACAGGCTCTTGACTTCATGCCTCGGCTGTGCGCGGTTGGACTCGACTTGTGTTTAAAGCATTAAAGCACGCACACCAAAACAAGTTTTATCTCATAAAGATGACTTCATGTAAGGTGATGTTTCAAACTCAAAAGTCTTTGTGCTGGTTTCGAGACATTTGGTTTTGGTGCGGTTGCAATTATTACTCTGCGTTGTGTGGTGCCCTCTTGACTGGGAGCAGTGGACAGCTGGAGGAACAGCTGCTGTTACTTTAATGGCGCGCCCCCCTCTTATTGACCACGGGAAGAATCAATACAAAGAAGTAGTGGAGTGTATCCTGCACCTCCTTTACGTCTTCTACTTTGTCTTGTTCATAACTCAAAGCATTGTACTTCAACACCTGAGATGTATGGTCGTCGTATTTTTATATTAAAGCTGTTTGGTCCAGTGTATTACAGCCTTTGAAAGTCCCAGTACAGTGTATCAACCTGGACACTAAAGGAGTAGCCCAGTTCTTCTTCTCTTCTTTATGTATGCAATAAGTCATGTCTCCTGTACTCTCTGGCCAGCCTAAACATTAGGTACATTGGAAATACTCCCACTCCTTTTCAGGCTAGGTTTAGAAAAACTTGTATAGAAAAATTGATATATTGTTAATGTTGATTATTGCCTGAAATAAATGAACAAATGAAAATAATGAAAAATGAAATTAAAGAAGACGTCTCTCATAAAGATGAGAATTGTGTCAGTGTCCCAATATTCATTAATCTGACTGGATGGATGCTTCGCTGTATCTTAACTCTTTGACCGCCAAAAACGTTTAATAACGATTAGTAAATCACAATATATGTCGCCATAAACGTTAAATGACATCAACCGTTTTTTTTTGGTTTTTTTTTTTTTTTTCAATGGGCAGTGCAATGTCTTAGTGCAGCGCTGCCTGGTCAATGGGTTGTGGAATCAAAAACACTCACTATGGCCAGCAGATGGCAGCATTGTATATTTTTTCAATGGGCTGCCGGTGTATGGAATTACAATGAAATATGACGGAATCAGATAAAATCAAACGTTTTCAAGGATGATGTGAATGATCAAAGCCTTTGTCATGTGAAAGTTTTTTTTGATAATGTGGCAGTAAAAGAGTTAAAGGTGTTGGACTGGAGTTTCTACTGTACTGTATGGAATCTCTTTTTTTTTTTTTTTTTCTTTTTTTTTTTTTTTTTTTCCCAGCATCGTGTCCAATGATTGGAGGAGTATCAGATTAAAGTGGGTGTGATATGGGAAGGAGCTGTATGATATAAGGTGAAAGCAAAGAAGGGCTTAAAAGCGGCCTGCATCTGTAACCTAATAAACCCTTTGAGAAATTGGGAATGGGCAGATAAATGTACTTTGCTGATCTGCAGGTTGAATACTGATTGGCTTCAGGTTCTTTGCTCTGCATATGATGGGTTTTCTTCATTGGCTTTGTCTTACTTTGTGAATCTCAGTGAATGCTGTAAGGCGGCAGACAGTAACAAGGTGCTGCAGGATCAACTTACAAACGGGGGCATTGATTTGTCTTGAAGCTGCCAACATAGTTTGTTAGGAGGTGGACCGAACATTCTGTTCCAACCTTTGACATTCTTTATATACACAAGAGGTTTCTCTGTCCGCTGTACAAACAGCCACAAGTCATCTGGGGGGCTTTGAAGAATCGGCTGTAAGATTGTGACAGATGAGTCTGGGCAGTGGTACCAATTTGCCCATATTTTAGCAAGGTGTCTGACCGACGCCAGTCTTGAGTGATGAATCCCCAGACACGTGTTGAAGTGTGTTCATCAATCATCGCACCTGAGGATGACAACCTAACCAAATAAGACTTTTTGTCTGTTTTGTTGCAATTTGAAATTCATCACAGACTCAGTACATTGAGTGGCGTCTGTGCTGCCACCCACTCACCTTCCCTCACACATTCGTACAAGGTAGCCAAACAAACAGGACCTGAAAAGCATATCATTGGATCTTTTGAAGATAACGGGTGTGTTGAAATTCTATCGATTATAAATATGTGAAATTTATTATGGCTTTTTTTTTTACTTGGTCTGAGGAAATATTCTATTTTGAGATAGGATACTTGAGTTTTCTTAAGCTGTAAGCCATAATCAGCAATATTAAAATAATAAAAGGCTTGCATTATTTCAGTTGATTTTTAATGTATCCAGAATGTATGACATTTTTGTTTTTTTAATTGCATTACAGAAAATAAAGAACTTTATCACAATATTCTAATTTTCTGACACTGTTAGCCCCAAAACAATTTTGACACTGTGGAGGGAAAATGACAAACTGTGCTCAATATGGGCATTTTCACTTAGGGGTGTGCTCAGTTTTGTTGCCAGGGGTTTAGCTATTAACTCACTTACAGCAATTTTCACTGAAACAACCCCCTTCACTCCAGGCTGTTTTATTGGATTTTTACTGATTTTGCAAGGCCCAGAGAAGTTTCATTATTCATAAATCTGTTGAAAACACTGGGGAAAAAAAGAGGCCTTTCTAACATGGCCTTGGTTGCTCTCTTATACACTGCTGCCACCTGCTGGCCGTTTTTTGTAATAACTACCATTGCTCTAAGCGACCTCTTCAGGTCAGAGGCTGCTTCAAAGCCTTCTGTATGCTCTAGCATAAAAAAACCAAAACAAAACAAAAACAAAACATTTTTGGGACCATGGCAATATTTAAAATGGAACGTTTTTATACGTTTTTGGAAGCAAATGAGTTAAAGTCTTTAATTGGAGTTATTTTGAGGGAGAATTTTATAAGCTCTTAACTGACACCTGTCAGTGTCATTTCTTCAGTGTTGTGACTGTCTCATGAAAATAGATCCTTACATTTCTGGAGAAATGTGAGTGCTGTACTCACTTTTGTGACACACTTACAAATCAGCTTGTTGCCCTCCGCAGGCCAGGATGCACTCTTCAAACCACCGACTTCGAGAGATGGAGCAGCACCACCCGCTGCTTTCAGCCGGTAGCGACGTCGAGTCCGGCAGCCTGGCGGCCGGGGTGATTGTCGGCGGCGCCAACGCGGACCACACGGCCGGCAACCGCACGCTGTGGTTCATCCAGGACAGCTGCGGTATGGTGTGCGCCAGCATGACCTGGTTCCTGGTGCTGTATGCCGAATTTGTCGTCAACTTTGTCATGCTGCTGCCCGCCAAGAGCTTCTGGTATTCTTTGCTGAACGGCGCCACCTTCAACGCCCTCGCCGTCCTCGCTCTGGCTTCACATCTGCGCACCATGTTGTCGGATCCGGTAAGTAGACTGTAGAAACTACAACAATTGTTTTCTTACTTTTTTGCTAATAGTTTGGCCTTGGGGGAGGTCTGGGATCTACTGAGTACTCTTCTAGTTTATGATCTGTCTGATTCTTTAGGGTGCAGTTCCGAAAGGCAACGCAACTAAAGAGTACATGGAGAGCTTGCAGCTGAAACCCGGTGAGGTCATCTACAAGTGCCCAAAGTGCTGCAGCATCAAGCCAGAGAGAGCGCACCACTGCAGGTCCATCAAGTAAAACAATTAAACTGTACATCAGCATCACTGCGTCGTTCATAAATATTTTCTGTCGCCGGCTTGCAGTATTTGTAAAAGATGCATCCGGAAGATGGATCATCACTGTCCCTGGGTCAATAACTGCGTGGGAGAAAAGAATCAGAGATTCTTTGTCCTTTTCACTGTAAGTGAGCTGACTTTCTCAAGGGTTTCCATTCAATGACAATAAATTACTTTAAAAAAAAAAAATATTTAAAATGTTCAAATTGATCAATTAATAAATTGGTTTCTTTCTCCTCAGATGTACATAGCATTGATTTCCGCTCATGCCCTTGGCCTCAGCGGCATGCACTTTTTCACGTGTATTAAAATGCAGTGGAATGGTAAGTCACCCCCTAAATCCTGTCATTCAACTGGCAAAAAAACATTTCCGAAACGCAAACACATTAGATTATATTTTGATTTTGATTAGATTACCTTACGACACTGTACATTGTATCTGGTATGTTTCTGTTGACGTTGTACAACGTAATGATCCCAAAATGTTACCACTATCTTTGGAGAAAAACTGGAAACAAAGCCTTGAGGATCTGACTCTTGTAGTCGGGATCATAAAATTAAAACAAAACATTTTTTGTCTCACCCGTTGCAGAGTGCAGCGAATTCTCTCCTGGGGTCTCTGTGCTACTACTGATCTTCCTCTGTCTCGAAGCCATCCTCTTCCTCACTTTCACTGCTGTCATGTTCGGGACGCAGATCCACTCCATCTGCAACGACGAGACGGTCAGTATGTATTGGCTGCTGCGAGATGATGTCACTTATGTGTGACATACTTTCTTTTCCCCTTATTCTAGTTAATATCAAAATAAATGTACTTATAATCACATTTGAAATCATCCCCAAAGGCTCATGCATTAAATTAATTACCCAAGACTAAAACAGAGGACATTTTAGCTATAATTAAAGTCAGTTTTGTAAACATAAAATGTAGTTTGGGTTAGTTTTCATTTTTTTTAAAGTTTTTTTTTTCCCATTAACAAAATTGTTTTTTGAGTTTGTTTTTTTGTTAGTTTTAGTTAACTAAAATAACCTTGATCTCAATTAGAATTTTTTTTTTTTTTTTTGTAGATCATCTCATTTATTTCGGCAGTTCATTTCAAAAAGTCAGACTGTATTATATAGATTGAACGTATACTGTATCTTTCACATAAGGCCGATTCCTATTTAATTTGTCTAATTAAACATCTTTGATAGTTGATGTAATGCTCTATTTTCATTAGCTGTAAGATATAATTATTATTATTGTAGGCTGGTTGTATTCTCGAAGTGCACTCCATTTCGCTTCCATTTCTTCAACAATCAACTCCATGCAATCATTGAAATGCTTAACAATTGTTACACCCATCCTTAAGTGTCGTCATCCTCATAATCCATTTATCGTACCGTTTAATGACGTTCCAAAGAGCATTTGATTCACAAAATGTGTGTGGATGCCTTGCAGGAGATTGAACGTCTTAAAAACGAGAAGCCCACCTGGGAGCGTCGCACCCGATGGGACGGAATGAAAGCCGTTTTCGGCGGCCCGCCCTCCCTCCTGTGGTGCAACCCGTTCACGGGGCTGCGTCTGCGTCGCCTGAAGCGCTTGCCCCAAGCTCGCCGCCCCGGGTCCGAGTTTTCCGTCTGAGGGCGCGGCGCGCCTGTACTGAGACTCTAAAAGAAGGTAACGGGATGGACATGAGCTCACCTGCGGCTGGCCTTCCTGTCTGGGTCACAAGGTGCTCCGGTGGGACTGCAGGACTTCAGCGACCGCCACTGCCTGTCCATACTCTCACCACCAACTGGAAGATTTTTGGTTTGTGTGATGACGCATGCAGTATATAACTCTTAGTGAGTCTTTTTACGTTTGAGGCCATGAACTTCTGCTCCTGTCGCGCACAGCTTCCTGTTTCTCTTGCCTTTTTTTTTTTTTTTGTCTTTTTGCCATACTGATGAGATTCAAAAGTAAATATTTGACACTGGGGGCAAGCAGCATAATTGCAGGCGCCACACAAAGGACACGCACTACTCGTACGACACTTGAACACAGCGAGTGGAAGTGTGCAGCTTTGATTTGCATGTGTGCAATCAGCCTCAGCCGCTCCAGGATGATGAGGCTTTTTCACTGTCTGCAAAAGGAGGACCAGATTGTCAATAACAAGCCTCTTTCTTCATCCACAGGTATGAATGGCTTTTGCCATGTTTTATGTTCACTGTCATTATTATTTATCTCTGGATTCTTGCTTCGGCCAGTCCGTAAACAATGTGTTTTTTGATCATTATCTATCATGGGTATGACTCACGGAAACAATTTTTACCTGGGTTTGACTTACCGTACATGCTGCTCAATGGATCAGAGGATCAGCATCCCCAGCTTCTGTCAAAGTGGCTCCCTCTTGTGGAAACTAGAAAGACGGACTTCTGGAACCCGGTGGCTTTGCATGCTACTTGCCTATCATGTGGTGTGATGTCGCGGAGGAGGACCCGCAAGCACAGAATTGTTGGCAGAGCCACACTGTTGAATTGCAAACTGCTTATGCTTAGCGCGTTCAACGACTCGCCTCGAACATTAGTCCCGAAATATCAGGCCTGAAAACAAGCAAACCTTTTTCAGTGTTTTTAGAAAGAACACTTAATGCCTTTCAACATCATCCTGACAAGTGAATTCCACTACATTAATGATGGTTTCTCTTGTGTTATTTGTCTCTACGTTATCCAACAGGTTTTTTTTTTTTTTTTTTTTTAAATGCACTGGATAACTATGGCTTGAGTTCAGATTTTAGTGTCACTCATTAAAGTATTGTCATAACCAGAAGTCACTTTCTCTCCCATGTGCTGGACTTGTTCTCGTCTGTGGTTGGCAGGGGAAGGTCTTTTCTTCCTCACTGTTTACACTATAAATGGTTTGCTATATGGATGCTATGTGACGAATGTAAACCACTTTGGCAAACAACAAACTGCTATAAGGGGAGGATTTTTTTTTTTCAGGCCTCGTTACTTTTACAGTGCTAACAACCAATCTGTTCTGATTTGATGCAGTCATATCTTTTCTTAAAAGTGGTGTAATTTTAATTTGAAATAGGAACGAAGGCCAGCTCAGCTTGAATTAAGTCGATGACTCCACTTTCACATTTTGGGTGGGGTGGAGAGCCCACCATTCAATTCTGAAAACAAATACGACCTCAGAGGAACTGTTATAAAAATAAAAAATCTCAAAACATTCAGCGCATTAATGCTCATAAAGAAGTACCTACAGGAAAAGGGTTTCCCCTCTATTTAAACAGCTTTCTTTGTAAAATTTCACAATGTCCAATGAAATGATTGCAACAGATGTGGAAATATATTGTCTACCTTGCATTGAGTTTGTCAAGTAGTTGATGGTCAAATAGTTTTGGCTGGAAATAAACATACGGCTGTATACAGTAGGGCGGTGTTGTGTGATGACTATGCTAATGTAAATATATCATCACCTTAAATTAATGGTCGAAGACGTCATATGTTGACACAAAATTGTTTTTGTCTTAAACATCTCTGCTAAAATCGGCTACATTCTTAGTTTAACACATCATTCAATTGTACCCCTGAAAGGAAATTGTGAATCAATAATCACTATTTGGTTCAGTTTTTCGTGTTTTCTGAGGGGGGAAAAAAATAGGACGTTATTTTCGGAAGGTGATGATATCATGGATTTCTTTATGACACAGGTGTCAAACTCAAGGCCCGGGGGCCAGATTTGACGTTTTGCAAAGGCAAATCTTGTATGTTTGCTTCAGGTTTCTTGCTAAAACCAATATTGCAAATAGTCTTCACTTATAACATTGATATATAACAAACCTTTTTTTAAACTTTACAATCTCCCTTTTAAAATCAAGTAGCTGTAGAATATTTTTTCTTTTTACTGGCATCTTATTTGATAGACATATCAAATGTTCTGTACATAGTATTAGTAATATGACGTGATCATGCATTTTTATGGGTTCACAGTTATAACCCCCTCTGAGGAAAGATAATTATGATGTTGCCTGTGAGACAAAATGAGTTTGACATAAAATCCACAAAGTGTGAATCTTTTTTTTTTTTAAATTGATTGCATTTTTTATCCCTGTATTACACTGCAGTGGCATCACTGGATTGTGTCACCTGGACACTATGCCGAATAAAGTTCATTCTACTGAGCGAATGCGTCAAGATCAAACCCATCGACTTTTGTGTGTTTCCATGATCATTATATAAATAGAATGCTTTGAGGTTGTTTCTTTTTTCTTTTCTTTTTTTGCTTAGTTTTTTTAAATTAAATATATGTCAATCTTATGTCATGTTAAATTAAATGTTATTTTAAATAAACAATGTATTTAAATGAGGACACCCGTCTGCGTATTTTCTTTTTATATATATATGACAGAGGCTAAGAGTAAATTAGGGATTTATAGATAGTATTTTGGCAAAAACACCAATTCTCTACATGCCAAATCTGTTCACACTAAGTAATGAACTATGAATTTGACGTAAAACAGTGAGATACAGTTGTAAACCGTCGTTCATTTGAGGAGACTGAAGGACTCTCCAAAACAGTGGGGGCGCTCTAGTGAATCATGTGCCTTTAAAAACAAACAAAAAAACGGCCAATATTCTCCCGGAAGTAGAAAGAATTGAATTCCTTATCCTTAATTTTGATCTGTCAGGCGATTTGAATTTCTTCATTGTCAAGTTAAATATTCTACTAGTCGGCGTTGTGTATGTTTGAGGGCTTGTCTCTTTATTGTTGTTAAAACTACAGTTTAGATGATAGTCGTGTTACCTGGTAAACTACACCGAGAATTTTAGTTTGTTAGCAGAGACTTTTCCCGCTTTGGTTCTGAAGTCTGAAACATGCACGCGCGCACATAGACGCGCAGATAGACAGACAACTCTTCGCGAGTTCGCTGTTGCAAGAATATGGAGGACGACTTATCCAACTTGGAGCCAACCGTGAACCGTTGGGTAGTTGATTATTACATATCGTTGGCATTAGAATTGTTTAAAAATGACAACTATGAAGGCTTCTGTGATGTGACAAACGTGATTGGCAGTAAGTATGAACGTTCTTCCTCTGCGTGGTTGCTTGGTCGCTAAACTCAATTTAGATTAGCAAAATGGCGTTTCTTGATTTATGGTGAAGCTGTGGCGTTAATGTTGAATAACGTTTTAAGTTTCATCGTTAACGTCAATAGCGTTTTTTTTTGTTTTGTTTTTTTAAATCATATGCGTACGATGTCCGTGGATATGTTGTTAATCTTTACGTTTGCAGTAGGACACACTTTGCGACAAGAAATTGTAGTTGTTTTTTTTTTTTAAAAGCACATAGTGAGAATAAAACTTGCGACCTAGCACTTTCGAGGTGAATCGGGTGACCGTGTTAACGACTCGAGGTAGGAGGTACACATTCGCTGGTACTTGTGCTAGGTAGCGAAATATCCACTTTGTCATAATGTTTATACCGTCCTACTTCAACTGGTTGTTACATTGACTGAGGTTTAGTCTGTTTTATGTAACAAACAGTACCAGATGATCGTATCTATCCATGTCTGTTTATATATATTGTTGTGAATGTACTTTTATTTTGTGTTATGTATGCTTTTTTTGTTCTGTCAAAACAAAAGTTTGTATAGGTGCTATATGAATTCATCATTATTTTTGATCTTCTGCAGATATCATCAATGACCGTCAGGTGAAAATAACTGATGCGATGACAAAAAAGATTCCTGTCATACAGTTACTCTCCCGAGTAAATGTGGGCGAAAGACTTGGTGAGTCAACAGGATACACACATAGCAAGTTGAACAGTGGGGACAAATTGGAGTATTTTACCTCCCTTTGCATTCATAATAAAGGCCCAATGATAACGTGTCTCGGCACACTGAGTGACACTATCAAATGCAACTGAATTGGACCATAACAACAAAGTGAAAACATTACAGTTGGCAACTCTTTTCTGCACAAGAAGCAGTTCAGTACCGCCCATTTACCGCTGCTCTGTAATGGAAAAACTGCGACACTGTATTGGGTTTTGAAGGTCACATACTTGTATATACTGTGCTTTACTTTATTTTGTTATTGAACCACAAAAACTGTCAAGGAAGAAGTAGTGGCGGTAAAGTGACAAGATGGTGTGAGTAAAGGACAAAGTGAATGTTTT
The DNA here is from genome assembly GCF_051991245.1 of Festucalex cinctus. NCBI lineage: Eukaryota > Metazoa > Chordata > Actinopteri > Syngnathiformes > Syngnathidae > Festucalex > Festucalex cinctus. The sequence continues at coordinate 25,336,562 of NC_135414.1, forward strand.
GAGGGACTCCACTCACTGATAACACATGTGCATCGTTGTGCTTTGCTTTCTAGCCACAGGTACATATGAAATTATAAATGTAAGTTTTATTGTAAAACACAATTCAATCCCAAATCTACTAGGTGGCTGGATATTTTTTTTTTTTTTTGGTTGGAAGGTGGGATGAAAGCTCATGTTCATTATTGATTGGCTGTTGCACTGAAATTGCCACGCTGATCACATTTTGAATCTCAACAAAACCACAGGGTGGCAGTTGGTCTTATGGAAACTAGTTGCACAGCCCCGCTTTAGTCAGTTTAGGCCGTGTCACTCTGTATGCAGAATTTCTAAAATATATAAAATATATATAAAATATATGAAATATCCGAGTACTAGAGTTGATTTAATAATTCTACTGAGGTTAACAATTGTACCCCCCCCCCCCCCCCCCCCCCCCAAATTATTATATTTGTCATTACAGATTTGAGTTTTGAGAAAAATGACTTAACCCCTTTGGAATCAGCTCTTAAGGTGCTGGAATCGATGCGTGGGAGAAGTGATGTTTCACAAACCAACTTGAAGAAAGTTTGCATCTTGGTGAAGGAGATGGTATGTGCACGCGAAATATGAATAATGTACGTAACAAATGCTTGATACTAGTATATTTATACTTTCTAAGTTCAACAGACTGGTCATTGGTCCAATTTGTTTGTTATTAAAGATTATCCCATAGAAAATAATGGAGATAGAAAATAAATGCCTTCCAGGGTCAAAATGGTGTCATCAAAACGACATTTCATTAGTTTTCCAAAATTGTTCAGCCTAGTTTTACGTAATGTTATAACATCCTTTACTCTCATTTTCAACCTTTACATTTTACAGTGTAAAAATTAAACAGGTAGTCTCAGTTTGATTGATAAAGCCAGACTACTTTTAACATTTAGATGTCAGATAAAAAAAAAAATGTTTTGTCTGTCTTCAGATTGTGAAAGTTTTCATTCAGAACGAAATGTTTGACAGAGCAGAAAAGACACTCCGCCTTTTTCCTAAATCAAAGTTTGTCAAGGTGAGTCCTTTTTCGAAACTGCAACGCTTACAGTAGAACTCATTTATTTTGTTTTCTAACATCATAGGAGAGAAAACAGACACGCTAATAAGGGGCATGGGTGTTACAATTGAAAAGTCTCATTGATTTGGCAATGACACCGTCATTGAGCCTTTAATTTAAACATTTTTTTTCTTTGCCCTTTAGAAAAAGATGTTCATGCATCTCATCAGCCAGAGATGCAACAAGCATAAAATCATTGAGGAAATGGACTTCCAACAATTTAAAGACCAGATCTTGGCATTTTGCCTGGAATTCTGCCAGTTTCCTGTTCCCTTTCTTCACCAGGTATGTGGTAAAGACATTCAGTGTCCTGTATAAGTGAATGTCAGTCGGCCCATTTACATCACAGGGACTTTGGGGTCAATTTACGGGGCCAGCCCTGTATGTGCCTGTCCCCACTGCAGGAGCTTCCCCGACAGGGCCACTTATAGGGACTTATACGGGGACGAACGGAGGTCCTACTCGAGGGTAGTCACTTCGGTGGCCCCGAAAAGCTCCCGGTCGGGCTCTGGCGTTGATTGGCTCAAAATTTATTTGCTATAAAACTATCTTATCTTCATGTGCGATGACCATGTATTCTTGGCGAAGGACTCCTCCAATAGAGGAAACGAGTTTAAGTGTATCTGAGTTGACATTATGATGTGATAGTCCCAATTCTCACATAGCTGTGCGTAAACACCGCCAATTGTAAAAAATGGTGGCTCACCTTGTTATATTTATGCTGCAAGAACCTCCCAAGTATGATATGTCGTTGACAGCAAAATATTCTGCTCCTCTGCTACCACCATCAGCAATAAATGGAGATGGCGAGCAGTGTTCTTAAATCCAACGTGGATAACAACCAGAAGGGAAACTGATTTGTGTTCCACACTTTTATGTTTTGCATCGCACAGGCTATATAATTCCTGTTTTTGATGTTTTTTTGTTTTTTTTTTGTGTGTGAACATAACTTCTCGGTGTTAACAGGGAACTTAAAAATAAATAAATAAAAGGAAATAGGACAGTTGTGATTCCATGGCATGGACATGGCCTTAATTTGGCCAGCAGTACCTCATCTGTCAGGATTTGGGCTTTGGTTAAAATCCTGCCGAAAAAAAATAAAAAAAGTTCGCTAGTTTTTGGAGACACTTAACGTGTCGTTCCGCTTCCCATCAGGGATGAAAGAAATGGAGTATTCATGATGATAAAGTGCTGAATGTGGAATTTTCTTTTTTTTTGTGCCAGCAAGCAAAGACGCTTATTGACAAGCAAAGGCATAGGAGCGCAACCACTGACCAGCCAAACAATTGTAGCCCCTCCACTAATGGGTGGTAATGTACAACTTTTTTTTTTTCACCGCACACTTCACATACAGAATATTTGTTAAATGAGCATAAACATAATGTGATGTTATAACAAAGGAAGTCTACCTGAAGTGCGATCGTTATTCTAGATACACATTGCAGTATTACAACAATGCTACACACTAACTCTCAGCTGGTTGCAAGCATTCACGACAAGGTGGTGTTCTCATGAAAAAGCAACAAAACTCATAATAATGGCAGGAAATTTTGGTGGTTATAAAACCGTGACTTGTTGAAACAATACTAGTATACTGTAGCTTGAAACTGGTAACAGGCTAATGCCTAACCCAAAGTGGACCAACTTTAACAATAGTGCTCGAGTTGAACATTCCTCAGGAATAGGGAAGTTAAAAAAATATTTAAAAAATGTGCGCGCATTTATTAGTCAGTGAGGGCATTGTCTTTATCATGCAGTGTTTGCATACAATATTAAGCACACTAGTTAACTGATTGGGCAATGTCTTGTCAGGTAACATTTTCCAATGTTTTCACTAACGCCACGTTTTTCTCCTCCAACATCTAGTAACCTAATCATACCGAAAAGAAAACTGGATGTTTCCTACATGGCTTTGGCTGCAGGTGGGGACAGCGTACCATTTTCTCAGCTGGAGTATGAGTATGAAAATGAAGCCATTCTTGCAGTTCCTGACAACGTAGACCAAAGTGAAAACTTAGAAAGCGAGGAGCTTTTCCAGAGAAACTCTGGCAGCCCCCTCGAGGCCGCCCCGGCTGCCCCTCCCGCTCAAACAGATGCCTCTCCTCAGTCCAGGACCAGTTCAGTGCGAAACACAGCCCGGAAACGAATGAGGGCGTCGGCGAACCAAAGGCAACTTCACAACATAGCAAGGATGGTGATGGATCCGGACAGTCAGGCGAACTCATTGCCTAATACCGCTCAGGAGCAGGAGGCTGCGGTCAGAGCAGACGAGTCGCAAGCGGTAGCTTGTCAAACCTCTCCAATTGCCATGGAGGTCACCCCGCTCAGGAGATCTCAATCAGACACAGATGCAATGAAAAAGAGCAGGTAAATTTGTTGCACCCGCTCTCATGGCTACATAGTTATGAAAACCAATTCAACTTATTTGCCAGTATGTTCAAATGTATTTGCAAATACCTTTGATGGTACTTGTAGGCTAAATGATATAAATGTTGCCACAGGGTATTGACTTGTGAATCCGTAAGTAAAAAAAAAAAAAAATTACAAAAAGGTTTGTTTTTTGATATTTGGCCTACGATACGTTAGAAAATTAAGTACGTAATTCTCTATTTATATTTTTTTAGTATTTCGTAGTGTTATGTCTGAAGTGCATGATTTCCCCCCACCCCTAGATCTTCCACTAGTGATGATGAGTCATCCCCACAAAGTGAGGAAGAGTCCTCAATCTCAGCCGCAAGCATGCAAGTCTCTCGAGGAGCAAGTCATGAACAGGCTTTGCGAAATGGGTAAGTACAATTTATGTTTTTATTTATTCGTTTTTTTTATAAATCAATACAGTTCCTTTTTGACCACTCTCTTTCTTGGCACAATGCAGAAAGAACACCGACTCAGAAGAGATGTCAAGGTACAGTGTCTACATAGTGCAGCAATCTCCAATAACCGACAAATCGCCAGTGAAAAAACGTGTCCGAAACTCTCCGAGCAAGCAAGTGCAAATCGTGACCGACGGTTTCTGACTGTGAGGCTGTGTGACCATCCTCATATTCTTGCAGGGTTAAGGCGAATAAAGGTGAAGTCACCATCACGGACTCCTCACTGGACACTTCGCCTTCTGTGAATTCTCGTGGCTGTGGACCATCAAAAAGTTCAACGCCTAACAAGGACCCCTCCCGTGCAAAATGGTCACTAGTTTTTACAGCACAGTACCTTTCATTTTTATGTGTAGTTATGGTGCTTAAAGCGTGTCATATTGAGGATCTAACTTGTAAATATTCTGACTTGAAGTTGAAACTTTTAAATCTAAAGAGCAGTGATCCCCAACCAACCAGTGATCTGAGAGATAAGCGGTGCCGTGAGAATGTATCCAATTTCACTTTGTTTTGTTTTTTTAATTACATTTTTCTTACAATGACAAATATATCTTTGTTCATCTATGTCAGGAATAAATACATCGTGACAGGCAGAAGAATTAAATGCTCTTGCATTCGTGCCGCCGCCTTTTGCCAATTTACTCCCAAACCTAAATTGTGGCAGATCATTTATAGGTTCATGCTGTCATTATACATTGCTGATATAGATAGAGGAATAAAGATGCATTATTTGTAAAAATGAAAACCTATTATCAGACCCAATTAGACAATTTCCCGTGGCACACCTGATGAGCTCTTGACAGAGGTTGTGAATCATTGTGACAGAGAAATGCACAACCTGCCGCTTCTTTAGCAAAGTCTCTTTTGTTGACAGGATGGAACTGTATAAGAATACCACAGAGGCCAGAGTCACTTGGAATGAAGAAGACGACCTTTTGAATGGTCATACAAAAATGGAAAAGAAAAAAAAAATCCATTTTCTTTTACCGTGTTATTGGATCAAATTTATTTTTTCCTTCTCATCTTTTAGAATCATCTGATAGAAGTTCGGTGTCAGGAATGAAGAAGCGGGTGGTAAGCATTTTATTTTAGAAACCCCCAAATTGTTGCCGTCAACATTTACACGTTATGCGCTTGATGACAAATATACATGGCGACGGTCACAGCTTCTCAGTGAGATGCAGTAGTTGAAGTCATTTTTGTATCTATATTTGTATGTGTGGAAATTATTTGCCTGTTGTGTTGCAGAAGTGGACTGAAGAGGAAAGCAGGAAACTCAAGCAGGGTGTCGAAAAATTTGGAGAGGGCAACTGGTCGAGAATAAAGGATTATTATAAATTCACCACACGTACCAACGTCAATTTAAAAGACAGGTGGAGAACGATGAGAAAATTGAAGTTAGTGTGATTGGTTTGTTGTATCTTTTTTGCTTGTAAAAAGTGTAAATGTTTTGTTTTCAGTTCATTAATGTTCCTTGTGCAATGTTCATACAATAAATGTTAAGAGTTCTCCTTAACCTTGTCATATTCTTCTAAAATATAAATTTTCTATAGTGATTGTTAAGGGTGAGCTTGAGCCAATCAGTGATCATTATTAATTTACACTTGATTTAATATGAAAATGGTTTACACCGACAATGTTACTCAAATAATGAGGCTCAAATTAAAAAACGAGAGAAGTAAAAGGAGGAAAATTGAAAATTAACCAACTTACAGTGTTGTAGGTGATCAAATTAAAATTTATTGATTTGTCTAGGAGGACCCCCAAAGAATTTTGTCAACTCCTTTGAGTCATCTTTAAATGTTCTATTAAGAATAGAAAACAAGTATATTTCGTACTAATTTACAATTGAACCAAATCTTTCTTTAATTCAAAAGTATGTCAATCTTGAAGCTAGTTTTTGTGAGACAATAATAGTAAAAAAAATGACTAATTTAGTTGAATTTGCAAAATCATAAAAAGGATTAAGAACAAATAAACATCACACTGCTGTCTGGAATGTTGGTGTGCAAGTGGCTGCATACAAAATTTCACACCACTGAAATACATTTGTGAGTATACTGAAACAAGATTTTATTTTGTAATCAATATTTTTGAGACGTGTTAGGTGGTGTGATTTTTTTATGTAAAATTTTACATTATTCTTGTGGTAAATAGTACTGTCAGACAACTGCAGAGCCCTTTTGAAAACTTGCTAACCAAAACATCTGCACCTACCAAAGTATGTAAAGTGTCCCTCAGATAGCTTTGTAATTTGTGTCTGAAATAAAGTGGAACCCCATCCGGACCGGGCTGGCTTTTTGGAAAAAAAAAAGCAAAAGAAAAAAAAAAGGGGGGGGGGGGGGGCTGCAAATTGTGCCGACCCACGAGTATTTGCTGCATTTCACCACATGACTGAAAGCATCACAACTGGGATTTATTGTAAATGTCATGTAACAAATGGGGATTGAGGTTGTGTGAGTGGGGAGCAGTTGACGAATCAACAGTAGCTGCAGTCCAACTAATTGACTATTGGACAGAATCTTGATTTTATGTTAATTCGGCTTCATTCCTGATGAACTCTCCCACGTCTGCCTGGTGGAACACAACTATGGACATGGGGTCCACTCGCCGACACTCTTGCGTCGTCTTTGCTGCCACTCCAAACCCCTGGGGGGGGGAAAAACAAAACAAAAAAACGAGCTTGATATTTTCTCAACACGTTGGCGCTTGAAGCATGGGGTGAGTACTTACAAGGGGCACATCAGCCATAGAGTAGACCACCACGCCCTGGTACTGCATGGTGTTCTCCGTGATCCTCCCTAGACCGGACTTTAGGATGTGATTACCGTAGAGGAAAGATTGCTCTGCTCCAGGTTTCACCCACACCTTGAACTTAACGACAATTGAGTAATCACACAAGTACAGGCAGTCAGTTATTGTTAGTGTCTTTTCAAACAATGTCGTGAACAGGTTCATTTCACGTTCTTTTCAATGACAAAAATAGTGCACTATTAAAAAGACTGTCAAACAAACCTTTGCATAGGGTGCCAGGAAATCCAGAGCTGTTATGTGTAGCCGAAACTTCCTGGTCTTTGTAAACTTGCCAAAACAAGTGCCGACTGACACCAGTTTGTCCCGGGCAACGTTTGTGGACAGTTTAAGAATCTTCTCGCTGTGGAAACACAATGATTGATCAACGATAACAGGTTGAGGGGTTTCCATGGGCCTCCGAACAAGTGGTTCTCAAACTGCGGTCTGTGGGGGTCTTCACAATAATTTGTCATAGATTATGTCGTAGCAATTTTTAAAAGTGCAAAAACGTTTAATATCGATTAGTAAAATCACGATCTATGCCGCCATAAAAAATACGTAATCTAAGTTTTTTTTTTCTTTTCTTTAATCAATGGGCAGGGAGCGCTGCCTGTTCAAACGGGGTTTGTGGAATCAAGCACCCACTAACTATGGCCAGCAGATGGCATCATTGTATCTCCTTTCAATGGGCTGTTGGTGTATGGAAGGAATGTGATGAAATAGAACGTTTTCAAGGATGACGTAAATGATCAAAACCTTTGTCACATTAAACCTAATTCACCACTAAACAAAAAAACATGGTGTCAAAGTCACTGTGGTGGCGAAAATGTATCTTTTCACAAAAAGCTCATTCTATTTTCGCTTGATTGTCACTCAAATTACACATTTTCAAATGGTGATTACTAAAGAACAGAATAAGGTAGAATACGTTTTTTAATGAAATAATGGAATGCGATGTTTCATTTGGTACCCATATTGTAAATGAAGTAAAAGCACACAATATTCTGTTTGCCTTGATAGAGGAGTTAAAATGCTCAAAATCCGCTGACATTGTGGGGGTTATATGGGTTATATGAATTAGATATCTGTAATTATTTGTTTTATTCCGTGCAGGCCCTAATTGGTATGCATTTCCTTAACGACATAATGGAATGTTTATTGTTTTTTATCTTATTTTTGCTTGTATCAGTTTGAGAAGCCCTGCTCTAAACTGTGTTAATAATAAATTACCTCATGTAATATACGCGCTCATTGTGCAGCCTGAAGCAGTACGTGCCGTCCGGTCTGTCCACGAGGAGTTTTATATTTTCTCCTATACTGTTAAGAGAGGAAAATATTAATCACATGTATCGCATAGTGTAGCCTACCATGCTAATCCACACAGTCATCAACGCGCATCAAAATGTCCTCTCGCTGCACTCACTATTTCGACAGCTTCTCAAACAACGTTTTTGTCTCTTCTTCTGTTAGTGGCCTCATCTTATCACCTGATTTAGTAATAAAAAATAAAAACGCTAATACTGGAAGAACTGGATCTCCCTCGAGTACGAGCAAAACGTGGATCAACACGGAAGTGGTCACATTGTAAAACGGAAGTCGACTGAATTTCCCAACATTGTACTTCCTGATTATTTTTTTTCTCATTCTCTACCTTTGCAGTCGACACAGTAGCGTTAGACTCGGACTAAAACCACCTCTGGTAAGAACCTTTACCATGTAATAAATCTATATTAAAACCAACGAATTTACAGTGATGTATGCTAATAGCTGCGTGAAGTACTTGTTTTAGGTCGTCAATTTGTGTTCCATTATCGGAAATGTGGCTAAAAGTTAGCACGGCTGGCTAGCTGTCAGAAACAGCGAGCGAGCTAACCTTGTTAGCCTCTTCTAATGCTAACGCGGGGTTTGACCATTTGAACTCGAACTATTCTAACTAAATATTCCTGTGATCTATTTGGCTTCTGTATACGTAGTGACACTTGATATTCGCTTTCGCAAATTGAAGTGGGATTTTATTAGCCGTTGTGGTGCATAGTTACATAACACTAATTTGTTTGTAAATACAAATTACGGTTTTGCGTGTTAATCCGAGCTCAGAAACCGAACAAATAATCCCCCAAGAGCTCCAATAAATTCATTAAACGATTTGTCCGTCGTTAGATAATAAATCGGCATCCCTACTTGGAGGACCTTTATTTTCAACAGTGACCTGTGAATGTTTTCCAAATTCAGAATGATTTGAATGACGTGGTCAAAGCCATTATTTGAAGAAAGAGGAAAAAATTGCCTCACAAACTAAACAACTGTGCATTTTATTGTGTTGCGTGGTAAGAGTAGAAAGTGGATTGCCATAGGTCCAAATAAGGAAATATCTAATACCAGTGACACGTTCACATTTGAGGGATGTCATTTTTTCCCATCCACAGGAAATGTAATGTTGGTGCCAAGTGTCAGAGTCAAAGCAATTCGACCATTGGTTCTCAACGGTTGTTACATCAAGGCCAGTCAAGGAAATGTATTGTTGAAAAAGTTTGACCAGTTGAATAATTATGCTATAACAACACTAATATTGACATTTGTTACTGCTTTGGCAAGGCACTGTTTCAAAAAGAGTCTGGCGTTTGGCCTTGATCATAAATGACTTTTAACTAGTCAGAGGCTGTGCTGAAAGCGGAACTGTTTGTTTACAGAGTAAACAAGTAGTTAGAGCGCTAGGCAGTTGCACTTCCAGTCCCTTGCCAAATTTGCTCCTCATCAAACTGCACACCTCTGCACTTTACTGAAGAAAATATGAATGTAAATACATGTAATTCTTTTATTACTAGTTGTCCGCCACCCACCCTAAAATGGTGTCGATCCGCAAAATTATCTATTCTCTCGAGACATGACGCATCCCTAGGCGCAGGCTTTCAAATTCAATTATTCCTTTCAAACATAGCCTGCCTTTCACATTGCTCCACTATACTTCCCTCCATGTCACATTCCCGTAGACAAACATGGATTCAACTTGTGTCACACCATGATAACTCCATGTTGGGCCATCTTTAATAAAACACGTGTTTGTAAATAAATAGCTAGAGTTCTGGTGAAAGGGAGCACTCTCTTTAGGTTGCTATATGTAATCAGACACTCTCATTATGACATCAACCCCCCCTAAAACGTGAGCGTTATTGACTGTGTTGATAGTAGGTCACTGCACAGGCACGTCTGCTACATACTGTGCTGACCTCATTTTGTTCTCAGTCAGCTATTGCAAGCATTTATGTATTCATTCCACATTTTACAGTCACGCTTTACTCTGTGTAATTATTAGTTCAAAGGCAGGATTTGGAAACCGATATTCCAAAGTCCAAACATCTTAAGTCTGTCTTGAAAGTCCTCATATATAGGTTCAGCTTTGATTTCGTTCTTTGTCCTATTAGAATTGTCATTTGAGCCAACTATCCTGTAAAAAGCTGTGAGTAAATAGCGTTTGGTAGCTACTTCTGATACTGTTTTTTGTACAACCTGTGGTTAGGAGGAGGTTCCTTGCACTGGCAGGCGCTTCTCGTAACAAACATTTGTCCCGGAGAGACCCGCGGAGCGACCGCCATCAGTTTCCACTGTGCGTCTGGGGCTGTGCGACATCAGACAGACAGGAAGGCACGCGACGAGCGGCGGCTCAACCGAAACAGGAAACTGCAACAGCGGCGTTTTCACTGGCCTGGGAATGACTGAATTCTGGGTTTGTTTCAGCTGCTGTATTGCGGAGCAGCCACAGCCCGTGAGTATACAAAATGTTAGCTACTTATTCGTTGTTGTGCCATATGGATTAGACTTTTTATTTTATTTTTATAGACCCCTCCAGATACATATACAATTCCTGTGTGGGATGTTCTCTGTGTTTATGTAACATAAAGTTGGTAAAGCTGCTTTTTGTGGAAAAGAGCAACCTGTTTGCAGCAATCCTTACTGATAATATAAACTTGGTCATGATCATTGACCCTTTTCTCAGTTTTAGCTAATGGATAAAACTACTAATTCGATTCCTGCACTACTTTATCATAAAAAGAATGGCATCTCTGTCAAATCCACAGTGACTCAGAATTACCTAGCTAGGAGATCTCACAAAACTTACAATTCATATATTTATTTAAGGATTAAAAAAAAAAAAAAATGAGAATGCAACCCTAAGTAATATGTTTTTCTTCAAAATTATTTTTAATCTAATTTGGCTACTGTTAAAGTGAGTGTGAAGTTAAATGTTATTTAAAATAATGTTTTCTATGCAACCCCATTAGCCTAAACATGGCATTCTGATTGATAAATATTGTGTTTGTGGAATATGAATTAATCAGCAAAATCCACCCGGTTTTATCCATCTCAGAGGCGGCCATTTTGCTTTGTACTGACACATGCTTTCGACTGAAAATGACATCACAGTCGCAGCTCATCTGTTTTCTGCTTTGCTCTTTAGGCACTGTGATATAATTTTTAGTCGATAGCAATGACAAAATGGCTGCCAAACAGATCTAGCAATGTTTAATTCAAGGAATGTTACTGATACTGATTGTGTTTTTGTTATTTCACAAATGCTCATTGTCCATTTCGCACCCTGAGAAATCTCGAGTAATTGCCATTTAAAAAATAAATAAATAAATCAGAAAAAGCATGTGACCATTTCTGTTAGACAGTGAATTCTTCCTCTAATTTGAAATGCAAAAAAGCAACATGTTAGTGAATGTATTTTAAAATCCAACATCTGTTTGCCAGAAACGGCGGCGGCGGATCGACCGCTCCATGATCGGCGAGCCAACAAACTTCGTTCACACCACACACGTTGGCTCGGGGGACATGGGCCTGGGATTGCCGTCGGTGGGTTTTGAAATCCGCTCGCTTCTCAGATAAAACCCACCCACGTCGTGTTGGGGTGCCTTGGTTTCACTGCTTCCTGAATGCCTGCAGGTGGACCTCGTTCAGGCCCAGATGAAGTCCAAAGGCGGCTATGTACACGGCGGCTCTGAAGGCTCACAATTATGAGGTGAGACGTGTGTGTCTTTTTCTTCAACTTGAGGTTTGGATGTTTGCTTCAGCAGACCGGCGTGAAGGTTAAAATAGTACCCTGGAACCTCTAAGATTAAACACAACCTCCAGTTTATTTAGAAGCATGTAATCCCCATAGGAAATAATAGAAATAATCCTTTCAAGAGTTGGAGCAGCACCATGGCCTCACAGTTCTAAGGTTCAGGGTTCGAATCTTAGTTGTGACCTTCCTCCTGTGCGAAGTTTGCATGTTGTCTTCCGTGCTTGCTTGGGTTTTCTTTGAGTACGCCAGTTATATCCTACATTACAAAAACATGCAATACATGCAAGGTTCGGTACTGAAAATGTGACGACCTGATTCTAATTGTGGCAGTCTTTGGAATAAGTGTCACTGAAAAGCTAATGAAAATGCTAAATGAGCAGAGATGATACTTTTGATGCTCTCTGAACTGTACTGATATCTCACATAATATGCATGGCGGTGGTTTGAGTTTGGAAATTTTGGCTGATTGCAATTTCTACAACCTTTCCACATTCCTTTGTATTCATCATGTAAAATTGAGTAAATCATAATGTTTGAAAGGGGTAGTTGACAATTGTCTAACATTAGCAAATAGCAGGACTTATTAAAAACATGTTTGTTGCGTCAGCAGGAATCATCCAAATTCAAACCTTAAAGTGGAAGTCAACCTTCAACATTTGTTGACAATAATGTTATGTGTGACCTCACTAGTCTCAACATGACATTCTAATTAATATTACATTTGTGGAATATGAGTTAAGCAGCTAAATCCAGCCCTTTTGATCCATCTCGGGGGGCAGCCATTTTGCCACTTGCTGTCGACTGACGATGACATAAATGTTGCTCAGGGCTCAGCCAATGACCAATCACAGCTCACCTGTTTTCTGAAGCTGCACTGTGATTGGCTGTTACCTGAGTAACTAGGGGTGTTCGATTCGGCGATATATTCTATATTATATAAGATTTTCGAATCTTTTTTTAGGATTCACACCTTGAGCATGGAAGAATGTTATATGAACGGAACATTAAGCCTTAATATTTTATTTTAATGCTGTTCAAACATGAAACAGATTACAACCTCTATAAGACTGAAATTTCAGATAAATAAATAATACATTTTCATATAAATCTTACACTCTACAAGCTTACTGATTAGTATTTTCTAAATTTGAATGAAAAAAATCGCAACAATCGACTTAGAAATTCGTATCGGGATTAATCGGAATCGAATCGTGACCTGTGAATCGTGATACGAATCGAATCGTCAGGTACTAGGCAATTCACACCCCTATGAGTAACATTGATGTCATCTTAAGTCGACACCAAGTGGCAAAATGGCTGCCACCGAACTGGATTAAAACGGCTGGATTTTGCTGCGTAACTTGTATTCCTTCTGATGCAATATTAACCAGAATACCATATTTAGACGAGTGAGGCTGCATAGAACACATTATTGTAAAAAAAACCCAAAACACAAAAAACAAAATGGGGTTGACTTCCTCTTTAATTTGTCACTTTAAGATCATTTGTCAATGATGTCATTTATTTACTGTGTCCATCCAGTGAAGCATTCATTATTTTGATTCCGTCACCATACCAATTTAATTTCCTGTTGACAAACCCGCTTTGTGTTGACAAACATACTTTAAATCGAAGCAACAATGACGCCTTGCTTCTGCGATGCTCATGTGTCTCGCATTCGCCTTGTGACTGTGACTAATGTGATTGATTGTACCTACGTGAGGAATTGAACAAAATGAGTTTGTTTGTTGCTCAGCGCTCAGATTTGTGCAGAAATTTCCAAATCTATTAATTCATCTTTTTTTTTTTTTTTTTTTTTTTTTTTTTTTTTTTTTTTTTTTTTTTTTTTTTTTAAAGAGCTCAGAATTGTTCATTCGGTAGTCTTACCGATTCAACGTCTTATCATCATTGCTCTTTTTTTTTTTTCTTTTTTTTTTTTGTGTATGTGTGCGTGCGTTTGCGTGCGTGCGCGTGCGTGCGAATACGTATAAATTTATACTCATTAATTCACCTAAAACCTTATAAATATCCCATTACCCTTCGCCTTAACCAGGTACTTCAGAATCTTGCCAGAGTCGTGAGGTTCAAATGGTCAGGAGACCAGAGAAAAGGTCAGAAAAAATAAAGAGAAAAGAAAGATAAATCAAAGTGAAATCCAGCACCGACCAAACACTTCCTGCCTTCCCCATGGTTACAAAATCAAAGTCTTACGCCAACCCCGGAAGCCTCTAAATTCCAACAAATTAGCGAGATCTCAAGAGACCAGAGGAAAAACTAAAGAGAGGAAGGAGGGAAGGATCAATGAGGCAGAGTGAGATCCATAGAAGACAGTACATCCAATCCATCAAAGTGAAATCCAGCACCAACCAAACCCCTCCTGCGTGGTTACAAAACCAGAGTCTTATGCCAACCCCAGAAACCTCAAACTTCCAATAAATTGAGATCTCAAGTTACCAGAGGAAAAACTAAAGAGAGGAAGGAGGGAAGGATAGATAAAGCAAAGTGAGATCCACAGACACCAGCACCCACTGATTCAAGGGGCTGTGGGAGGGAGAGGCAAACTCAAACTCTGTTTGAGTTTCAGTAGATGCTGGTGTGATGGATCTGGCATGCATAAGGACCACCACCAAAGAAAGAAGCCGTCAACCGTGGTCCAGCAAAGCGAGCACCTCCCCCCCCCCCCCCCCCCCCCCCCCAACCACCCCCCCACCCCCCGGAATCCCCAGGCCGCGGTAGCACCAAGGCCACCCCCAAGCCACCCGAGCGGACACCGGCCGGCGAGCCGACCCAGACGCCCGGAACACCCCCGCCCCTTAATTCATCTTCTGTAGCGCTTGTCCTCATTAGGGTGAGCTGGACCCTACCGGGGTTACGTGCTAACAACGGTGACTTCTCATGAAAAGTGATATTGAACATCCCTACTTTCTAATAAAAAAAAAAGTGTGATTTATGGTGGACATAAACTACAAAAAAAAAATGTAATTATTTTGTTTCATTGTCATACATGAACACCCTAACACGTGTTCTGTTTTGGACTCTTTCACAGCCCTTCAAGTGTGGCAGAAACTACTGTTGTTTATAGGAGGACGCAGTTGACAGTCATTTATGGACGCCGGACCAAAAGATAAAAGTACTGCTTTTCCATAATGTTGTATATATTTTTATTTTCCATTCCTTATTATTATTATTATTATTATTTTTATAAAAGCACTGCTATCCATTTGCTGCCATGCTGTTGCACTGTAAAGAGTACCAGCTAAAAAATAGAGAGAAGGAAGGGGAGGCTTTATTTAGTACGCTCATCATCTCAGTCAGATGTATGCTTGCGCGTGTGCGTGAGCGGGTGTGTGTTGTATGCATGAGGAAAACTATGTCGCGCTCGTAGCCCACATGGATGCCTGTATTTATTATCGCATTTGCAAACGGACCTCACGGTGGCTGGGCCACGCCCGAGACGTGGAACTTTCTGTTTCCGTCTATTTTTTTTTCTCTTCTTTCAGAGGTTTGTTAAAGGGCAGGTGGAGGTAGCAAAGTAAGATGTTGGTTTTTGTTTTTCTTTTTGTTACTCGGAGTAGTCTCATGATCCTCTGAGTCGTCTTCAGGGTTGATGATTGCTGTTTTCTACTAAACTTGAATCGAGTCGTGTACACTGGACCGTATACCATGTACACTCACGTCTGCTTAGGAATTACGCTTTTTTTTTTTTAAATACTCAATTAGATTAAAAATCATGTAGAATTTTAATAAACTATGACCTTCCTTATCTGTCGTCATGCTCTTATTATTTTGTAAGATTTTTTTTTCCTTTGAAGCAGTGGCTACAGTTGTTTGTAGTTAATTCTTATTTTAAAGTTGTCATTGAAATCCAGTAAATAATGAAAGCTGAAATGAACTTGAAAGTGAGTGGGTCAGGTTCCACACAGATGCCACTGTTCTTCACCTCTAATTGGACCAAGTCAATTCTTTAGCCATGATTTTTTTTTTTACCTCTCACCAGGGAGTTTTTTTTTCATCCCATCTTTTATTTTAATCTGTCATCATTATAGCAATTTAAAAAAAGTACTTGTGAGGGGTGGGGCATGGATTAAAGGAAGAACGTTTGTGTGGCTCGAGGACATTTGTTTTAGGTATGATGTTTTATACTGTTATTTTTTTTCTCTTTATGACAACATTAAAGCACATAAAGGGGGTGGGTATCAATGACCTTGTACACTTGTAAATACTGATGCAAATTAGGATTGTTCGACATTTATTATCTGCTCTCTACTGCGTGCCATGATAGCATATTTCCCCAAATAGTGGCCTATGGTCTTATTAGGTGATTATGTATATTAAGACATACTGTTTTCAGATATAACATGCAGTGTATAACAACCGGTGATTTTTATTTTATTTAAAGAAACCTTAGTCTTTCTTCTTATGTTCTTTAACACTTTGAAAACGGAAGCATCAATTCGAGTTGAGACATTTTATGTCAAAGCTGGTTTATCCCTGACAGAACTCGTGTCACAAGGGGGGGAAGTCAGTGATGATGATCACGTGCCACTGGAGGTGAGGATGAAATAGAGATTCATCCCTTTACGCTCCAAGCAAAGATGATTAATGCAAACAGCAGTTTTGA
This sequence comes from Festucalex cinctus, assembly GCF_051991245.1. Taxonomy (NCBI): domain Eukaryota; kingdom Metazoa; phylum Chordata; class Actinopteri; order Syngnathiformes; family Syngnathidae; genus Festucalex; species Festucalex cinctus. The sequence continues at coordinate 25,352,998 of NC_135414.1, forward strand.
TTCAATGTGAGTACAGGGCATCCTCCGTTTACAACAAAGTTCTGTCCATTCTTAACCCCTTCAGACCCATAGATGACAAAGGACATGACAATTTGTGAGTCTTAAACCAATAAAATTGCATAATTGCTTCTGGTTCATGATTGGATCCTAGCTAACCATAATGAAACGTTACATAGAAGTTTGGTAAGTCTACAACATGTTACAACCATATTATCCTGGTGTCCGCTATAACAAATAAAAACATGAGATAACCCCAAATCCCCCCCCACCACCACCACACCACGTTCTTATGTGGGAAAAGAGTCAAAATCAGAAAAAAAACACAATCTCAGTTTGTATCAATTTGTATGCAATTCCGAACATATAGTTTCTTATGAAATGTGATTTGGTCTTAAAGTACGGTAGAATTGATTCACAAGCATAGTGATGGCCACTATTTGAGCAAATATGCTAGTTTGACTCCGTCAGGCTCAAGCTACTAAAAGCCTCATCACGGACCTACAATCACACCTGACCTCTTATTTTTGTCGTCATCCGACTCCAGCACATTTGCTTTACATTGATTGTCATAACATTGGCTGTGCGGGTTCAGTTTCATTGGCTCGGCCTTAATGAGAGCAGCTATGGTATGAATGTTAACCGGTGTCTACATTCTGTGTGCGCCATTGCTAACCGGGATCTTTTCAATGCATGCCTTTTGTGTATGTGTATCTCCTGTGGTCGAATACGTGTCCCATCAGAATGTAATTGTACCATGAAGCCAGCAAAAACATGTTAGTGTCTGTACCGGGCAATATAAGAACATATACCAGCCAGAGTCTTTATATTCATTGTAACATAACAGAGATCAAATCGTCCTCTAGTCAGTCACATAAAAAAATAAAAATAAAACATAAAAATATTTGCAGTGACAAGCATTTTCCATGATGCATTGCAAAGACATTTTTATTAAAGCTATGTAGCCATTTATTACTGTAGAATGTTTTTCTTGTGACAAAAGTGATTCACATTTGTTTTTCCACCCTCTTCTAAATTACAGTGGATAGAAAAAGTCTACACACCCATGCTCAAATGGCATCAAAGGAAAAAGACCTATATAAATGGTTTCAAAACTTTTCCCACTATTGCGCACATGTGCAACTGCATTTTCAGTTATTTATTATTGACTTCCTCCATGTCAAAATAATTATATGTATTGGCATATATTAATGGTGGGGAAAGTTTTTTAATTTTCTCTGTATTATTATTATTTTTTTACATCACAAATTTCTGTCCACTGTAAATTACAAGTTGTGAACAGCAGGATGTGCTAGAGGACTAGTTGAATGTTTGGTTTGTTTTAATCCTCTTGTGAGTTAAAACATTTGTTTCATGCTGTAAATTAACCATAGGAAATCTGCTTTTATGTTTTACAATATACTATAAAATACAGGGTTAGAACAGTGTTTCCCACCTTAGGCACTGTATAAAATGGTCCTACCATTAAAAGTCCATTCTGTCTTTAATTTTTGCAATGGGAAATAAATATCATGTGTTAATGTTTTACCAACTGTGTTGTCCATTATTAAATACATCAACAAAAAACAAAACAAAAAAAAGCATAGCAGATAAGTTGACTTTTGGATTTTGCTTTAATTGGAAAAACAATATTTACTTAAAGTATTGAGGGGATTAGAGGGAAAATGTCTTCAAGACCCTAGTTTGTGATTATTGCAGCTGCCCAATGAAAACTGATTATGAAATAAAATATCTATATTTTTTGTTCATTTGGCGATTAAAAAAAAAATACAAGTGCAATTTAAAAAAAAAAAATGAAAATTACTGTTCTAAAGATTTTTTTCTCCTAACTTTTGGGGATGAGGAAAATACAAGTAAATATGTTTATGTATGACATAAAATATTCAATCAAGCATGTATATACAAAGCTTGTTATCCAAAATTAATTTTTCCTTTTTTTCATTAAAGGTAAATACTGTAGCAATACAATACTGAACAATTAGATGGCAACAGTGTCCAATGAAAGCATGCATTATCCAAATCTTCATGTTTTTGTTCTTTACATCCAAAAAAAGAAAATAACATGATTAGCGACATGCTTTTCACTGCTCATATAAAAAAAACAACAACCATGTTTTAATGCCACATTTCTTGACGCTCCAAGTGATGCGAAATGAGATCTTTTCCCCTTGTTGCTGTAGCGAGTTATTGATGTGAGTATAAAGCACTTAAGCACAGGAGTTACATGAGCTAATGCGTGGCTTGGAACAAGATCTTTTGTCTCATCTTTTATTTCAGTGGGTTTGCGGGAAAAGGAAACATTTAATCGGGTATGTGACGCACACACAGACGCATTGTTCCTGATGTTGCTACAGTGTGAGGGTCTGCTGCTGTAAGGTCCAGTCTGACGCCCCCAAAATTTCACTGCTGTTGTCTATGTGCAGGGAGAAGAGGCTGTCATCAGCTGGGCCTAAGGGAACACAAGACAACGCTAACTGGAAAATTTTGGGGTTGAGTGGTAGAGAGAGAGAGGTGTTCATTTGTCAAAGACTTTGTAGTATTTTCATAAAATTATAAGTTCCGTGTGACTTCACAAGCAAGTGTACATATGTAGAGTGTCCTTACAATGCCAGTGGTCCCAGACTGGGTAAACCTTCCATCCTCTGTGAGCACAAGTGTGGTTGCATGGATCAACGGTGCTGCTGCAGGGACCAAAAAGCTGCGGGGAAAAAAACAAACAGATCAACAGAAAGTTGTCGAAAACAAAGGAATTCAAGTTAGGTGAGTTTATTGAGTGGCAACGCAAAATGGCCGCCAGTCCATCATATGTAGTTTGTGCCGCTCTAGGCTTGGTCATGTGACGTTTGCAAGCTGAGCCCTTAGGCCTTTGTGATGTCATTTTCAGTCGACAGCAAGTGGCAAAATGGCCGCCCCAAGAGATTGATTAATACGGGTGGATTATTCTGTTTACACCATATTCCACAAACGCAACGTGATACCTTGGATCCATCTTCCTGCTCCATGGCCTCCCAAGGCATGTCTGTACAATGACAACCATAAGGCAAGTCACAAATGTAGAGCCGCAACGCAAGAAACTTGCCCAAACTAATGGCTCACCCTGTGTAGGAACGTAGAGCGACGCATCTTGAGTGCTCGAAGGGCTGCTGGGAGGTTGCCACGGCTGCTGCGGCACTACGTCAGCCGGCGCATGCGCTGTGATGCTTTGCTGTTTTCTGAAGCGCCGACTTGCCATCCGAAGGCCTATAAGGAGGAACGGGGCTGTTTGTGACTCATGTTTTCCATATATCATTTTAATGTTGATAAATTTGTCATATAATATGGCACATTTTTATATATATATATTATTTTTTCATTTTCTTCATACTGCGTACATATTAGGCAAAATCAACCCCAGGGGGGAGCCATTTGCTAGTGGCTGTAAATGACATCACAGTGCCTAATGCTGCATTCGAGGACGGTGGGAAATTGAATTTTCCCCACTCATATTGTCCCATTCATTTCCACACGCAAAGAAATTCTGAACATGTTTACTCTAACGTATATGTGTTTCTTTTGTCGTTACCTCTGTTGCGTGGGTGAGTGGCAGGGCCAGGGAGCATCTTGTAGACTCTGTAAGCATCGCTGCCTCTCTTGTTGCTGCGCTCGCGTAGCTCACTTACGTCAGGGAGAGAGTTGAGGGCGCAGCGGAAGTTGGCCTTCCAAGTCTTTGGGTCGGCTTTGTGTTGGCCCGGACGGTATCGACCTGCAGTTTGGTTTGGGCTCAACTTTAGCACTACACTTTATCCGCGCCAGACATTTCATTAGGTTCACCACAATTTAAACTCTGCGTTGTTATCTTACAGTTACAGTTGGCTTTCAATAGGTCGCTTGCACATGTCGTCACTTCCGCCTCGGATTTCTCGTCGTCGCCATGCTGGGTGGCCTCCATTTACGTAGCGATTCGGTCTAACACGTATCTATCACGTTTGTTTTCTGCGTTTAAAATGGTACATTGTTGCTGCATCGTTGGCTGTTCGAACAAAGCCAAGGGGGAAAATGGTTGGTCTTTTTTCCGAATTCCGAAAATAATTAGGAACCAGGGCCTGGAGACAGAGGAGTGCGGACTCCGGAGGGAAGTCGTTACTTTGGGCTCGTGTGTGCAGCGATCACTTTGTGAGCGGTAAGCTTGTTTACCTTTATTTAATGCATGAGGATTAATAACGTTTCGACCGCCCATATATGGGCAAGTTGCTTATGTTTTGGATTCATGAGCAAGCAAGTTCGGTAGTACAAGCTGGCTAGCGGACGTTAGCCGAAAGCTAACATCGAACATTTTCACCCAAGTAGTGCCAGTGCAAAGTGTTTACTGCTGAAATTGGATTGATTAGTCTTGGGCTCTTAATGCCGATAACATGTTTTTTGGTGGCAAAATGTAAACTTGGAAAAAAAGAGACAGAAGGGGCTGATGCAAGAAAACAGACCCCCGGGGGTGATGCAAGAAAACAGACCCCCGGTAGCCTACACATCATGCTAAAGAACGTATTCACGGCCACCCTACTGCGGTAAAATAACCAGTCTTTCCATATTTTATTTGTTTATATATTTGTTTATTTTAACAGGTCGCCCTGCGCCCGTTTTTCTGTCCAATCATCCCGACTGGGCTCCAACATTAAAGTTGGGTCCCAAGTTACAACATCTATGTCTCAGCCCAGTCGGTGCCAAGATATGAACGTGCACAGGAGAGACAAGCAAAGAAAAGACGACTCGAAGTGGCAGAGATTGTTGCAGTTATGCAGCCAGATGGCTCCAGTAACCTGTACCCTCAAGTACTGCTGACATCATTGACTCTGGTATGCCACTCAGAATTCATTACATGATATATTGTATGCATGAGTGAATGTATGTGTTTGTGTGTGTACACGCACCTTATATTTTAGAGACATTTGGAAGTGTTTATAGAAATAAGTATTTGCCTGTAGCAATGTTCATACATTAAAAAATGCAACAAAATGTGTACATTTCTTTTACACTGACAAAACAAAACTATACTACTTTACTATATTAAACCTATTACTGGTACCGTATTTTTTTGTGATTTTTTCTTTATTTTTTTCTTTAGGGATCTCATGCCACACCGACTTGATTGCCAATGACATGATGGAAACGAAGGCGAGCATCAAAGCATTGGAGGAGGACAACATGCGACTGTTTGTTTGGCGCTAATAAAGGCAGCGTTTATACAAATTCTATTGTTGGGTTTGTTTACAAAGCTATACATAATACAAATGACAGGATTTGACTCAATGTGCAATATGGTCCCTCTTAAAGTAATGGCATAAATCTCTATTATTTCTAAAAGCACAAAAAATGAAGTGAATAATGATTAGATGTAGTAATTTCAGGGTTAAAAATTGAACTGTTAATTAATGTAGTTTATTTTAGCACAGGTGCCTACCATCCTGAGATGACGGTATGATGTAATGTTGATGGGGTACGCAATGACTTTCATTATACTATGTACAGAGGAAAAAGTTGCTCTCTTTTAAATTTGTTTAATGTAAGACAAGTACCAGTACTGTGTTACAGTTTTCCCAATAATCCTTGTTTCACACTTGTCACAAAACCACTGTCCTTTTGGCAGTCTAGATTGGCACACTTCAAGTGATATCATTTGATTTTACAATCTGCTGCAGCACAAAAAACTACTTTATTCCGCATCTTTGAAGTACATGAGCAAGTGGTAGGTGACAGCGGCTGAGCAGGAACACTGGAAGTCCACTGCTGATCTAGTAAATGCT